>NC_041347.1:27875207-28053208 GCF_004354835.1 Perca flavescens
CAAAAGGCACAGAGGCTTTCCGTTGGAAAATGCAAGAGAAACACTAATCGTTTTTGCCAAAGGTTTATTCAATGTTGTAGAAGACATTTGGATGAAAGCTTCCAGGTGTAGTATGATTTAATAAAAAAAAAAATATATATATTTATATATTAGGGCTGCCACCTATTAATTAGTCGACTAATCGGTTGTTTTGGTCTTAGTCGACTAAGATTTCTTTAGTCGATTAGTCATTTTTTTATGCTTATTCATGCTTAATTACTTATTTCCAAGAAACTTCTGAGCACATTTATGGTAAACACAAGATTTTAAAGTGGTGCTTTTGCAGGATTAATTGTGGAGAAACTCAGTTTTACAGATGGTTAATTAACTACATTTATATTGTGCTTTTCTAGTCTTAACCACGTCTCAAAGCGCACAGCTCTGTCAATTAAATCAACTAATCGATTAGTCGACAAAATCGTATAAGTGTTAGTCAACTAAGAATTTCTTTAGTCGAGGACAGCCCTTATATATATATATATATATATATATATATATATATATATATATATATATATATATATAAAAAAAAAACAAAAACAGATAAGAATCTTGCCACAATGTGTTGCTTCTCTGTATTTTTAGCTTCTATTTTTAGCTTCTCAGAAATGTATCTAAAGGCATCTTTGCATTTTATTGCCGTCATAATCTTCCGCAACATACTGCCAATTCACTTTAAACAAAACACACACTATCTCTGTCTTCATTCTCATGTTTTGGTTACGTGTGGCGAGGCTGCCGGAGTGATTACACAGGGATTATGGACTGGGCTTTTAAGGGCAAGGTTATTTGTTTTCGCTTGAGCCTGAAGGATACCAGGGGCTTTAAGGGGATGAAAAGAATGGGGCACATGTTTTTTTTCATCCCTTTAACCTATGTCTTATGTTCCCCTCTGTTCTTTCCTTCCTTCCTTTCTTCCTTCTGTTATATTTCACATTTGACCACTCTTACCATTTCTATGTATTAACCCTCTCTCTTCTCATTTCTTTTCCCCTCTCCCAGCCCCCTTGTCCCTGCTGTGTTCACTTAATGGAGAGCTGCAGTGACCAATCAGTGGCCTGGGATTATCACAGTCTGCAATAATTGAATTTGGGCTGGTCGGCACGGTAACTGAGCTGGGGAAATTGAGGGAGATGGGACCGTCTTAGAGGGACGGAGAACTGGAGAGGGATGCAGTGTCATAGACAGAGAAACGTAGGGAGATAGAGGAATAGGGAACGCTACAAAAATTAGACACGAATCAGTGACCGAGAGAACAAGGGGAGCAAAGAGATCCATCCCTCTGTCCATCCATCCATTTCTATATCTGTTTATTTCTATTCAGGTTCATAGCGATGCTGAAGAAATGGTCTGAGCAGATACAAGCAAGGATGGAGAGATGGAAATGAAGCTTTGTTCTTCAGGGTTATTGAGAGGGAAAGCAAATCACAGAGTGACAGTGTGACAGAGGGAAGAAGAGATTGAGAGATTTAGTGAGGCAAAGATAGAAAAATAAAGAGAGATCTAGAGATGGAGAGCTGTAGAGAGAGAGAACAGAGAGCGGCCTTGTGTATGAGTTAGCAGTGAGGAGCAGAGCTGCATAGCAATCACTTGTTTGCTATGCTTTAATCAGCCAGACAATGCTAAACATTAGCTCGCCTCCTACATTCTAGACTCATTTAATCAGAGTTCTAACTCTGTGCATTAGCCTCCTCTTTATACATCAGGGTGTGCAGCAGTGCAGTGGCAGGAGAAAATAGGCTTTCTATGGAATACATTTGAGAAAGAATGAAAGGGATTGAGCCAGAGAAAGACAGAGAAAATAGACTTTTGACCGGTCGACATGTTTATTAAAACGTGTCCACCAATAGAAAATAAAGTTTGGGGGGGGATAAAAATGGGGAGGATATGGCATCACCACTCCAATGCAAATTAATTGCTGGTTAAGACATGAAGTAAATCACTTCATTTATAATGCAGATAAAACAGTTGAAAGGCAGCACAAAAGGACAGCATGCAGATACTAAAAAGTGGAAGAAAAAAAAAAAAACAGAGGACATATAACACTAATATCACTAGTAACTGATGATTATGGCTACTTTTGATCATGTTAAGCTGACATTGAGGCTGCACTAGCAAGCGCACAGCTAGCATACATTAAGCGAGTTAATCATTTAAACCAACTGGATTTGAATTGGTAAATGCAGAACATCCTTTGTTGAGGTCACCAGTATGTCTAACATCTTTCTCTCTAACGGAAGCTTTAGAAATTTGTACTAGTTTGGAGGCGTGGCTCGGCTCACGTGATGCAAACAGCTTGACAGAGCCTGAAAAACACAACTTTGGTTAATATGAATACACGTTAACAGAAACATTGTACATGACCATTTGTTCAGAACTGCGGTGGCCTTTATCAGTATGAAGTAAAGCCCAACTAGAAAGTAGAAAGGAGTGTGCACTCAAAACCTAGTTCAAACAGCACTTTGGATCTACACCATGTGTCTAACACTAAGTGTAACCAGACTGATCTCATGAAGCGGCGTATGTATGACACGCCAATTCGTATGCCATTTTGGCGTGTTGTCAAGACGCATAATCGCTTTTTAGTGTGTTTACCAACGCCGTTTGGCCTCGATTGACCTACATTACGTGTGAGTTATCGCCCTAGTGAGTAGTATGAAAGGACGGAAGTCCGCGGATGGGTAAAACACAGGACTTTCCCCCAGGAGAGCCGGGATTGTGTCACGCATGCTACGTTACTAAAGCCTTTCCCAATTTTTTTTTTCCTAAACGCATGTGACGTTGTTCTCGCGATAGCACCACACGTTCTCGCAATAACACGCCACAGGCCGACGCCACGTGGTGTGTATGTTTACGTCCGCCATACACCGCACAACACATACACGTGGATAGCTCAAAATGCGTACAGATAACACGCCACTTGGCTTTAGGAAAGTGGCGTGTATGTTTACTCAAAGTCATGATGCCATGTTGGTGTCACCTACTTGTTTCTGGCTCTTCCCCTGTTGTTTTGCTCCACCCTTTCCATTTCAATCTCTCCTATCTGTTTCCCTTTCCTCTCTTCTTATCTGTGATAGCACGTTATGGCTGGTTAGACAGTGATGGGAACTAGGCCAATGCTTTCCGATTCAAACGGCGGGAAGCAGCGCTATAATTTACATATGTATTCTAACTCGCACACACGCGTACACACAGATCAAAGTATCATACAATGGGAAAGCTTTCAACATTTACCACACATAGCACTTTTTGGATGCCCAATTATTCAAAATGACACAATGTTATGCATGTAGAAATAACATTTCTTGCAGGAATGCAAAGCTGTTTCACAAGATTTCCTGACCAGCGCCGGCTTTCTTTAAGCTGACATCTGAGAGGGAGAGAAGAGGCATGCACATAATACACACAAACACACACTGCAAGCAGAGCCCACCACGTCATACAAAATGGCATTCTCACACACTCCCCAGACATGGGAGATTAGGCTTCTGCCAAAAATATTGACTATTGGATTTCACAGTATAAGTATCATTCTGTGCATAGCAACTCTTTCTCTGCTTGTCTTATTCTGTCCTTCTCTCAGTCTAACTGTCTTTGGCTTTTTCTTCCCCTCACACATACACAGCATGCCCTTTACCACTTTCTACCTCAATTCATTCCAATTAGAACATATTGACAGGGGCTTGCTGCTACACACTGCAGTTAAGGAATGTTTTTTTTTCTTTTTTGTTGTTTTAAAAGTCTCTGCAAAATGATTACTTTTGTTCCTTACTATAAACCACACTTTACTTTAAGACATCCAAAATGTTTTCATGCTATTGTGCGTGAGAAAGTGGCAGCCGTGGCCTATTTGCATTTGGTAGTCACAGTCACTGGGGAACCTAAGTATTTCACTCTTAAACGGCATGCAAGCTGTTCGTTTACACTTTTCAGTTTCTCCGCAATTGATCCATTACTTTAACAAGGGTTAATTTATTTAAAGGAGACCGGTTTTGTGCGGGTGACTGGCATTTTTCCCAGTGCAAGTCAATAGGGATCCAAAAACACTTTACCAAACTAGATGTAAATGTTTTCCAGATTGATGGAGTCACAGTTGCCTACTCCTAATTCATGCTGAAGTGATAATTCCTGCTGATACTTCTCATGTCCTTGGGAAACGACATTAGCCAGTCAACACAAATACCAATCATTTTGTACATTAATTTAACATAACATAACAATGTGTGGATAAAAAATACCTAGATGGAAACCCCTCAAAAATCTGAAAAGAACATTTTTAATGGCTGGGGTAGAAAAGTTGGCATGTCAATAAAGAGAAGATGTGATAAAAGCTGACAAAAAGATTTTAATAGATCTTGGTGTTATGCTACTCGCCTCTTTTTCTTCTAGTGCAGACAAAACATTCATGTCACGCTGCCACTTATTGTTACAGGCCTCCACTACACCAGAAAGCCTGATTTGAGTCCAGGGGGGTCATCAATCACCATAGCAAGGGACAAAAACACCACAGGGTACATGTGGTTCAGGAAGAGACAAATTAATGAATAAAAAAAAACACAAATGCCATCTTAGGTGGGAAGCAACAATGAAATGCCATGATGTATCAGAGTCACTGCTGCTTCATTAATCATGTAAGGTAGTTTATGGAAACACGGATTAGCATTTTTCTTAACTTTACTTTAACTTAACATGTGTAGTATTTTACGGTAATTGAAACATAACTTCTGATTTTGCACTATGCTATGTCACTATCCAGTTGTGTTAACACTGCTTTTAGGGTATCAGTGCTCAGCATGCTGTCCAAGCCAAAACAATGCAATGCTTACTAAGAATGTGCTCTCGTCCAGCCTATGGTAAGCAAATTTGCTTTTTAAGCATTCAGCTGACACTGTAAATCGCTTCGGGTAAGTGCAAGTCAGAATTTATGAATCCCAGCCATCATAAATAGCCTGAAGACAAAGCGGTTCATGTTTAGACCTAGCCACCCTTTGTGTCTATTTTGACATCATCAATAAATAATAAGGAGCTAAATTCAAACTTCACATCAATAGCAGACACTTGTGAGCCAGCTTTGAAATCCAGCAGATGTGCCTTTCAGCCGCCACACACCCACATGTCTTACATTAAGCTCTCAGTCAATCAATTTAAGGGTGAAAGGTGTGTTTTGGTTTTCAGTAGGGGGGCACACCATTTTGTTTGTGTTGAGATTTCAGATCCCTTTTAAAAACAGCACAGTTAATTAAAGATTTTATCCTTTTTCCACCTAAACAATCGCATAGGCATCCATGCAACCCTGTTTTGGAAGGATTTAATCACACTCAAAATGATGCTGTTATTGTTGCAACGATGAATTAGCAACGCCTAATATTTTTTGAAGTTACTGGGTTGAGTTTAGACTCCAAAGATTTCAGCAGTGCTCTTTTATCTGCACTTTTCTTTTTTATGTGGCAGAATATCCTTTTAAATCAGGGTTTGGTCAGGTTTTCCACTAGGCTGGTGGAAGCCTTGTGCGTTTTTCTTGTGTTTGTTTGTTTGTGTGCGTATTGGTTTGTTGCCTGCTAATGTGTGAAAACCACTTGTTTTCTTTAGCCGTAACCCCTTGCTGAGCACAGGTCGAAAAGGACACACACACACACACACACACACACACACTCCCACTCTCACACTCATCTGTTTTTCCTGCATCTCTTCTCTCAGCAGGACTCCTCTCTTCATCCATCTCCTGTCATCATCTTATCCCTTACCGATGACTGAGTGGAGCATGCCTTCATATATGTGTGTGTGTGTGTGTGTGTGAGAGAGTGATAAAGAAAATGAAAGATTTAACACAGACACTGTGATATCTCTCTCTCTATTCATGTCCATCAGAGCTGTGTGTTCTCCTTTACACCGTCTGCTTCTATTAACATGATAGTCACTTCATCAACACTTAATTTATAGTATATTTATGCCTTTTCTTCTCATCAAGGCTATTTGTTTTCCAGGCAGTGGGTAAAGTTGCAATTCTCTATCCTCAGGGCTTCCCAGTGCAACCAAAGCCTTCTCTCGCAGGCCACTAAGCGACTGCACTGGAGCGTTACCTTGCTCAAAGGTACTTAAAGGGTAATTGTTCACTTTACCCACTCACATTTTCCCAGCCGGGCCCGGGAGTCTAATATTAATGGCCAAGCAGGCTAAACTTTTGCTCCTGCTAAAAGTAAAAGATAAGGACTGGAATCTTTCTTTAAATCTGCAATTTGGTTATGGTCTTGGTAAGAAGTGTAGCAGACACTTGTCTCTTTGGTCTAAAGTTAAATTCAAACAGTAGTACATATATTTACACAATTCCTTTACACAAAAAACAATCCAAAAGAACAATTATGAGAATGTTAGATAGAGTTTCAATACACACAGATTAGTAGCAGTGGCATGTCCATCACCATAAGGGCACATTTATCAGTTTACAGAAGGTAAAGTGACCATTTCTTGTACTGTGGCTGTTCACAATTCTAATGGCTTCTTAAGACTAGACTTCTTTTCATTTGTCTTACATACAGGCGAGCTAAAACACATTCCTGATGGCAGCAACAACATTCCAGAACACCTTGCAGTTACTTTTTGTCCTTTTGACAAGAGGTTGTAAAAAGCATTTGAATGCAAAAGTTTAAAAAGTTTTAGTGTCTTTTTTTAACAGGGCTGGTATAGTAGTCTCCATTAACATTAAATGTTCATGACTAAATAGGCAACATCAAAGTTAAAAATTATCTTTTGGTATAATTTATTAACATTAAAAAAACTTTGATTTGATCAGATTTAATTGACAGCATCCAAACAAATTATCAACTGTCCGCAAAACGCTCATATTTTGCGGACTAAATTTAACCGTAATGTCCGCCGAAACAACCGGCAGCTCGCTGTGCTTTGTACGAAGCTCAAAGTCACCTATCTTCGGGTAACTGGACCACCAACTACCGCTGATACAACGGAGGTCTGTAGCTGGCGTCACGGACCAGCCAGCGTCATGTGACCAGCCGGCGGTCTCCTAATTTCGTATGATATCATACGTTTTGGTGTGCATACATTTTCGTACGATATCATACGGACCCGTTTATGAGAATGCGTTGTACATTCTAATGCAGATGTTGCTAAAACCTACAGAAATGCAGATATCTATCATGTGGAATGACACAATGTAGGATCCCGTCACTTCTATTGGAAGCTGTTTGAGAACATTGTTTTTCAGGGCTTTTAAGCATCTCGGTGTCATACCGAGCTGTGATCCCGTGCTTTATGATTGCAGTCTTGCAGCAAGGGGTAAACCAATGTCTGTTACAGATTCCTCCCTCAGTAAATCCATGTTTTGTGCCATGTATTGTGCACCACAAGTGAGGTCATGCAGGCCACTCTGTCTATTGGTCTGTTCGTTTTATTTTCATTGCTACTCCCACATCATGAGTTCCAATTATGATTGCTCACAGCACGGCTCAGTGTGGGCATCCTAACAACTTTACAGGAAGTGTGAAGCATAAGAGAAAGGAAGTGGGAACAGATGTTCTCACGTAGTAGATCATCGCCAGCAGTAAATAATTGCACCATGAAAAAGAAAAGAAAAAGCCCCAAAAGAAAAAAAGTCGGCGGTGTTGCAGATCTGATCTTCTAAGGAAACTAGAAATGAAACAAACGTGACGTCACGCTAACACAAGAATCACTTCTGGGCAGACAAATGGCCGTTGATGTGATTTGCAGTGATATGTGACATTCGGCAAACTTGTTTATTTCCGTTGCCAGCCCAAACTGTAACGTTGAAAGATATATAGTTAAACACGGTGGTCCTGCCTATCTTATGTTTCTGCTGTGCTTATTTTATACACTGTGTTGCTTTGCTAGCATCTTTAATAAACCAATTCTAGCGTTACGAACAGCAGCATCTCACCACTATTCGGACTGACTGCTAGTTTGGGTGGTTTCATCTTATTTAGTCTGTGGCTCAACAGGTAAATTAGCTCTCCAACCTAACGTTAGTGAAAGTGTTGAGAGAGGAAAGCATTAGATCACATGTGTCAAACTCAAGGCCCGCGGGCCAAATCTGGCCCGTTGAAGATTTAGAACCGGCCCGTATATCAATTTGGGTTCACAATAAATTTTGGCCCGCCTAGTTGTGCGCCAAACCAAAAACACAGAAAAGTGTTTTTTAAACTGCAATTACCTGACATTCAAAGCAGACATATGGCAGATTTGCCGACTCTGAGACTCAGACATTCCCCCAGAAGCAGAGAGTTTTCAGGCTGTGAAACTGGTTGTTGTTAAATTTTTTTTTTTTATTGTTTTTGCTTGATTTGCTAAATTCTATGATGGCTAAGGAACACTTTTTTGATGACTTTTGTAGGGCTTCATGTCAACAAAAAGCATACAAAAATGTTGGAAAAAGCAACACATTTACAAAAAGGTGACACATACAAACAAAAATGAGGAAAAAAGCTACTAAAATGTAAAAAATGATAAAATGAAAGCTCAGATGTTCTGTTTTGGAATCTGCTTGTTATGAGGTCATAACAAGCAAGGTTACCTCCCCTTTCTCTGCTTTGCCCGCCCAGATAATTTGGCCAACCCATGAGAGAGTGACATCATGGCTTTCAAATGAGAAAAGTGGCAGTTTGTCAAGGCCACACCCCCACCCTCCACCTTGCCCCTCCCTCTCTCCTCCTCAATAGCTACAGACACAGAAATGGCACGTTCTGAGGAAAGCTCATTCTGGGACTGGCTCTAGTGGCTGTAATTCAATTCAATTTTATTTATAATATCAAATCATAACCGAGTTATCTCGAGACACTTTACAGATAGAGTAGTTCTAGACCACACTCTATAATTTACAAAGCCCCAACAATTACAGTAATTCCCTCAAGAGCAAGCATTAGCAGTGGCTATTGCGACAGTGGCGAGGAAAAACTCCCTTTTAGGAAGAAACCTCGGCAGACCCAGACTCTTGGTAGGCGGTGTCTGACGGGGCCGGTTGGGGGTGTGATGGCGATAATAGTCCTATTAAAGATAGTGGAACAGTGACTTTGAAGGTAGTCATTGTAGTTCATGTCACAGCAGGACGTTGTGGGATGAAACGTGGCGCTGCAGAGAATGGGTGGGTGCAGCAGGACGCGGCCGGGCGTTGAAGGGAAGAAGAAACATAAGGACTCCGGGGAGTAAACTCCCCAGAGCTAGGTTAGTAACAAGCAGTTCTGGGACAGGATGCTTATAAAAGGAAACAAATGAAAACATTGATGAGAGGCTGTACTGGCCTGCCTCCCTCTACTCACACTATATTATTGATTTATATGATCAATAAATCTGATGACTACGAAGAGAAGCAAGTGGGCTGGGTTAGGCGGACGCTGCAACTCCTTACTTCTTAACTATAAGCTTTATCAAAGAGGAGAGTTTTCAGTTTATTCTTAAATGAGGTGATGGTGTCTGCCCCCCTAACCCAGACTGGGAGCTGGTTCCACAGGAGAGGAGCCTGGTAGCTGAAGGCTCTTGCTCCCATTCTACTTTTGGAGACTCTAGGAACCACAAGTAACTCTGCATTCTGGGAGCGCAGTGCTGTTCTAGATAGGATGGTGCTTGACCATTTAGGGCTTTGTAGGTCAGGAGAAGGACTTTAAAGTCAATCCTGAATTTCACAGGAAGCCAATGCAGAGTAGCTAAAACAGGAGAAATATGATCTCTTTTCTGTTCTCATCAGAACATGTGCTGCAGCATCCTGGATCAGCTGGAAAGTCTTAAGGGACTTATTTGAGCAACCTGAGAGTAGGGAATTACAATAGTCCAGCCTGGAAGTAATGAATGCATGGACTAGTTTTTCAGCATCGTTTTGAGACAGGATATTCCTAATTTTGGCAATGTTACGAAGATGAAAAAAGGTTTTTCTCGATGATTGTTTTAGATGGGCGTTAAAGGATATATCCTGATCAAAAATAACTCCTAGATTTCTGACAGTAGTGCTGCAGAAACAGGACAACACCATCCAGAGTAGCTATATCTGTAGATAATGAAGTTCGGAGGTGTTTAGGGCCCAGCACAATAACTTCAGTTTTGTTACAGTTTAACATCAGAAAATTATAGGTCATCTAGGATTTTATATCTTTAATACATGCTTGAAGTTTAGCTAACTGACTTGTTTCGTCGGGTTTGATTGATAAGTATAATTGGGTGTCGTCCGCATAGCAGTGATAGTTAATTGAGTGTTTCCTAATGATATTACCAAGAGAAAGCATATATAAGGAGAATAAAATTGGTCCAAGCACTGAGCCTTGTGGAACGCCATGTTTAACTTTCGCGTACTTAGAGGATTTATCATTAACATTAACAAATTGAGATCGATCAGAGAAATAAGACTTAAACCAGCTTAGTGCAATTCCTTTAATTCCGACTAAGTGTTCTAATCTCTGTAACAGGATTGTATGGTCAATAGTGTCAAAAGCAGCACTAAGATCTAATAAAACAAGTATGGAGACAAGTCCTTTGTCTGCAGCAGTTAGAACGTCGTTAGTAATTTTCACCAGTGCCGTCTCTGTGCTATGATTCTTTCTAAATCCTGATTGAAAGTCTTCAAATAAGCTGTTGCTATGGAGAAAATCACAACTGATTAGCAACTACTTTCTCAAGGATCTTGGAGAGAAAGGGAAGGTTAGATATAGGTCTATAGTTTGCTAAGACCTCAGGATCGAGGGTGTTTTTTTTTCAGAAGAGGTCTTATCACGGCTACTTTAAATGATTGCGGTACATGACCTGTTAATAGAGACATATTGATCATACAGGGCTCGACATTAAGGCTTGTCCGCTTGTCCGGGACAAGTGGATTTTTTGTAGGGCAAGTGGAAGAGAAATTTACTTGTCCCACTGGACAAGTTAAAACTCAAACAAACTAAAATGCCATTTTAGTTCACGTCATGTGCCACTCATTACGTCTGTTACCGATTTGAAACGATAATTTCTTTCCCCCGCAATCCCGGTCAGCGGACCGCTAACGTTAGACCCAGCCCGCTGTTCAGTTCGTTCTCTGTAAGCAATGCAGCATGAAAGCACGGTGAACCTGCCGGTGTTAGTTAGCTAACGTTAGCTAACGTTAGCTAACGTTAGCTAACGTTAGCTTGCTAACTAACTCGGCCTTAACGTTACCTCCTCGTCACATCGTTGACAGAAAAGGAGAGACCCGGTGCTAATACGGCACCGGTGCCTTAACGACCGTTATCTACCGGACCGAATTGCAACGCAGTGCCACTGAAATGCCTGCGCTTCTCTCGGATGCTCCGAAGAACGGACGTTAGAGGCAACCTAAACATCGCCGCATGTTACGCTAGTTAACACTACATTCAACAGCAAGTAACGTTAGCCTATCTTTAGCTAGCAGCTGGAGTAAACAGTTAAAATGCTGAAAGCTAAACTGTGTAAAAGTGTGTCTGTATTTCACTGGAGAGGAACATATGACAGTGTGCCGCTGCTGTTGTCGGAAAAACACAGATATTGCGTTCACTTGAAATTCGCCACGCCAGCGTCGTGCTGCATTCAAAGTTGTTGTAAAATACCCTTTTTCCTATCCAGTGGTTGTTTTTGTCGTTTAACAGGAACTTACTGGTGAGAAGTTATTTTTATAAGTTATTGTTGTTACATTTTTAATAAATCATTTAATTTTTCCTTAGCAATAAACAAGCCGTAATATGTCGTATTTTTGCTCCATTTTGAACAAAAATAATTAAAAAAAATATGCAGATTAAATATCAGGTAATAATCAACTGTAAAGTAGCTACACCTTTTTAAAAGGATCCTTTCGGTAAATCAGCCTCTGCCAGGTAGAAATTTGTGAAATTGTATAAAAAAAGTTAACACCAACATTTAGTGGCAAATTCCATTGTTATGTCTACAAAATTATTTTAGATATAGTAGAAGTTCAAGTCACCACAACCTCTGGTCAAAATATTGATTTAGTATCTCAGAATATAGACTAAGAATCTCAAAGTAATGAGAAAATGTCAAATATTGACTTAGAATCTCAATATATTGGCTAGTATCTCAATATATTAATTTATCTCAAAATATTGAATTAGTATCTCAATATTGACTTAATATCTCACTATATTGTTCAGTATGTCAATATATTGATTTATCTCAAAATATTGACTTAGTATCTAAATATATTGACTTATCTCAAAATATTGACTTAGTATCTCAATATATTGATTTAATATCTCACTATATTGATTTAACTCAAAATATTGACTTAGTATCTCAATATATTGACTTAGTAACTCAGAATATTGACAAAGAATCTCAAACCAATAAGAACATTTAAAATATTGACTTACAATCTCAATATATTGACTCAATTTCTCAAAGTATCGACTTAGTATCTCAATATATTGACTAAGTAACTTAGAATATTGACTAGGAATCTGAAAGTAATGACAAACTTTAAAATATTGAATTAGAATCTCAATATATTAACTTCTGCACACCGGCGTGCAACATATTACTTTGTATTATGGAGTCTGGAGATCCTTTTTTCTTGTTGAAGGGGAAATCTATTGTTGGGGCACGTTTGTTTCTACTGTTTCAACAGAATTGTATTAATGTTGATAGTGTTTGGATGCTTTCAATGGTTTGTTCAAATTCTGCATTAGCAAAACACTTTTTTTTTTTATAAAATGATGAATCTTTACCCGGACAAGTGACTTTTATGCATGGACAAGTGAAACGTAAATGTACTTGTCCGAAGGACAAGTGCCTCAAAAAGTTAATGTCAAGCCCTGGATCATATCTAGTAGAGAGGTGTTCTGCACCAAGGCTGAATTTCGGGAAAGAGACTTCAGATACAGTATTAGGGGACCACTAAAGTCTATATAAAAGCATCCAAAGAGCACCATGTCATCGGACCTTTAATATTTATTATCACGATCGTGATATTCAACGACGTTATTGCAAATTGCATATTATCATGCAGCCCTAGTATCTACTCTAAAGACATAACTCGCGATCACTGAAAACTTGTGTGTGTGGCAAACTCTGCGTGTGCACATACAGTAACCCTCTGGATCCGACCCTGTGGTTTTGTTTAGTCTTTAATTAGAGAATTGTCTTTTTTTTTTTTTTTTATCAAGAAGGGTTTCTGTGTGGGATGCCATGACAACACATAAATAATGAGGTGATGAATCAGACGGACACTCTGAGGTTCACAGCTTGAGCAGCTAATGGCAAGACACTACCAAATTGACACACACACACACACACACACACACATGCATAAATATAATTAAGAACAACAAACGGCAAGACATATCAGGGTCAAAATCAACATTCACTCTTGGAAGGGCAGGAGAGAGACAGAGTGAGGAAGAGAAAAAGACCGAGGCAGAAATATAAGAAAAACTGCCCAGTGCTTAAATACATATCAATAATTTTGTTTAAAGGATCAGAATATCATGGATGCGGCACTGTTTTTGCATTTGCATGTGTGTCTGTGTGTATGTGCGTGCGATTGTGTATGTGCTTGTATGCAATGTGTGTTGTAATTTTAATAGATGTATAATTCAGTGGAGGTAGGTTGTTCGTGTGACTCATGACCATAATCAATCACCACAGCTGCATCCAGGGGAATGATTGCAGGATTAATTTGAATATGTGAATATAACCAGATGTCTTTCAAGTCAGCAAAGAGACAAAGAAGGGGTGGGAGAGGTCTCCTCTAAAAGATTGGTTGCATTTGTTCATGGATCAGAACCCGTATTATCTTAAAGAATAAGAGATGATTGGTGTTGCTCAGATCGTCGACAGCTAATTACATTATTTTTCAGACAGAGAGGTGATTTTTCTCAAAGGCTCTTAAACTTCGAATTTGTAAATTATGTTTTAAGTCTTTATGCACAACAATTACAGAGAAGCAGTTGCCTGTGATGCAAATCATAGTTCTCTGGCTCCCTCCAACAATGCTTATACATATATGTTAGGGGTGCGGGGAAAAAATCAATACAGCATAGTAATCACGATATTTTCTGTGGCAATACTGTAATCGATACACAAATGCCAAGTATCGATTTATTATTATATATGTGTCAATCAGTTTGTCTGCTTGACAAACCTCTGAAGTGAGGTGAACCAACGGAGAAATGTATCTTTTTAGATAAAACAGATGTTTACGTGGTTTCCTTTTGGGGACATCATTTAAAACTGGGAAAAATTTGAAGTTGGAAAAAAGGTAGTAAATTGCAATATATTGTTGGATATTGCAATATGTTTAAAATCGCAATTATATTGTATCGTGACATAAGTATCGTGATGACATCATATCGTGAGGCCTCTGGTGATTCCCACCCCTAATATATGTATAAAAAGAATCAAAGTTAAAAATGAGAATCTAAGACATGAAATAGTGCAGAAGTTTAATAAATATATATGTAAGGTAGAAAGCTCTTGAGGCAGACAGCTGTACAGCAATTGCAAAATGAATAAAGTGTAATGTAAACAGTAATGTAGATTTATGCATGTACCCAGCACATTGAGGGTTATGTTAAGGACAAGATGCTTCTGTTTGCACAGAGTATTTAAGTCAACTGTTCCTAGTTCCAATAAGGCAGCTCCCAATGGAGCACAGTTAATTGCCACTTTAGATGACTCAAATGAGAGTGCAAATTAGATGAAACTGTTCAGCTGACCTCAACTTCAATGGATTTTTGAGGGTCAGTAATCCAAGCTGACGGCGTTATGTTAACAGCTTTGAAGAATCTATTAGGTCCCTCGTGGATTCCAGATTTGTCTTCAGGTGATCAGTAACCTATTATAGATTTGCTTTTAATAAGAGTTTCAACCATGTGCATATTGTTTCTACTCACTTAAGTGGATTGGTGCTTTCCCTTTGGGTGACAATTAGCGAGCAGCGAGTTAGCGATTTGTCATGTTTGCAACACAACAGCACAACACAACCACCCACTGTGGAATTGGTTGAGTTATGAAGCTGCCATGTAAATCCTCATGAGCAGGCACACACTCAATGTCCCTCTCTTTTTCTGACACGCACACAAATAAGTATATGAATAAAAATGGCTAAGTCGGGTGCACGCGCCAGCTATAGGCCACTGATCAGATGACAAGCCAATTCAAAATCATTAGAGCGCTCCTCTGTGCAAAAGTCCAGACCCTCAAGATTGCTTTATTAAATATAAATAGAGAAAGACGTGGGTTGTAGAAATGTGTCAACTATTTCTGTTATTGTATTCCATTAAAATGCATCTTTTTGTCTATTTTCTGTAAGACAGAATATTCCAGCAAAGTGTCAAACTGATTAGCGTTCATTCCTCTCTCTGCAGCCAATGACTGTGAGAAAATGTCAGACTGCCACTGCTGAGGTAAAGTGCCAGAATTACATGGGTGTCAATTGGAAAATTGAATCCGAAAGTTGATGTCGTTTTCAAGTCTCATGAGGTGTGAGAGAAGTTGTGAAAACATGATGCACATTTACCTAAAGTCAGCGTTTGTCTGATATGTTTTTTTTTTTTTTTTTTACTCAACCCACGGCTGTCTGCTTCACAAGCACAGCATGTGTATATGGTGAGAGATGGCTGAAGAAATTACCACAGTAAAGTTGTACAATTTACTTTGCCTAAGGCCCAGTCATCTAGAATGTACTCTGGATCAACGGAAGTACATTTCCAGGACATCCGGAACGTGGATCACGCGCCGGAGTTCCCTCCCCTTCCGCTCTCTGTGAGTTGCTGTTCTCCAAATTCCCTCACTACGGAAAGCAACAACAAACTTCAAGCTAGCAAGCTACATGCTGAAAATTACATGTTTTGAAGAACATTTTGATCGTGCAGTAAGGCAGACCTGATTGGTTCTTTCAGGGAGTGATTGTAAAGATTTACAAAGAATATGTTTACGGCATTTCCTCTCTAACCAGGACGTTTTGGAACCAATATGAGAGGATTGCTGTGGACGAAGTACACACGCCGATACACTGGTAAGAGAAAATTACTTTTAACCATGTATCAGCTAAATGAAATGGCTCACGTTACTGTGTTATATAAACGGTTAACTTCATTTTTTAATATTGTATGTGGCATTTTCTTTTGCGAATGTTCCACCAAAACAAGTTCCTTTGCCAGACTTTTTTGCAGAGCCACCGTCGCTGCGTCCGGAACTTGGCTACACCAACATGTTTGGTGTGACTAGACCTAACTCCACAGCGCTCTGGAGATAGGTCTGGCAATGCGAGACTATCTAGAATTTAACAGTGGGATTCAGTTACCCTTTTAGGCAGGGCCGTGCACAGACATTTTGGGCGGCAGGGGCTAAAAGCAAATTTAAGCAAAACCTTAAATATATTAACACAACTCTGCCTACCTTACCAATTTATCTAAATTCCCTTACGCAGTTGTTTAATAGATTTAATAAATACTCAACAAAAAGAATCACTTCACACAGATACTTTTCAGTATTCACCAGGTTAATCACAAACAGCAAAGGAAACTCTGCCACAATGTTATC
The DNA here is from genome assembly GCF_004354835.1 of Perca flavescens. NCBI lineage: Eukaryota > Metazoa > Chordata > Actinopteri > Perciformes > Percidae > Perca > Perca flavescens. Next base: position 27,891,750 of record NC_041347.1, read on the forward strand.
TATGCTACTAGCTTCAAGTATATATATAGAATAAGTTAGTGCACCAAGGAGAGGGACATAGTCTTGTTTATTTTCCAAATGGCAATAAATCATTTTAATTCTTTTGGTTATTGGAAGTAATAACACTACAAAAAATCTTTTTTGGAAAAATCTCAACAAAAATCTTCACACTAAACTGAAAAAGGCTGTTGCTGATATTTTATTAATTTACAGGAAGAAAAAAAACACTTATTAGATGAGGAGCCTACGATCCAAATGATGAAGTTACTGTTTAATGAAGGACCCTTTTTCCATGTTGTGGTCAATTTAGAGATTTTGGTTGATTTTGCTTCCATGTCTTCTTTTACTCTAATGGTAATACAACTTCCAAAATACACATTTAGATGGTATTTGTTTAAAGCTGCATCTGTAGATTTCTTCAAAATGAATCTACATATTTAAACCTAACATTTCAGGGGAAAAGACTCCTAACTTATTAACTGGGGAAGTTCTGTGCTTATGTTTTAGTTATTTTGTTTATCCTGTTCCCCTGCAGTGCCTTGTCAAATGAATACATATTAGCGCATTTTAAATAGTTAACGCCTAATTTGCATATCAATGTGGCGATTGTGTTGACGTTATTAGACACCGATTTTACTGTAGCGGTTCACCTGGAGTGTCTCCAGTGAGTACAGGACATCTGCGTGTATGGCCATGATGCCTCCACTAACTTTTTACATTAAATAGTAGCTAATGCGAAAACATTAATTATGAATTAATTAATTAATTTGGGACATTGTACACACACAAGGCACATCTTACCGCCTGGCCTTGAAAGGTTTCTAGATATTTTACTTTTTTTGTCAAGAAACAGACATTCGTGATGCTCAGTTACAAACAGTGGTACTTAGTTTGAAATACACTTCCTAAAAATGACTACGGGTAGTGTAAACAAACTATATATATAATATTTGTCTGTCTCAATCCTCTCTTTTAGTGTCTTCCTCTGCCGAACAATGAAGTAACTTCACTCTCACTGTTTGGCTGTGTGTGTGTGTGTGTGTGTGTGTGTGTGTGTGTGTGTGTGTATGTGTGTGCGCGTGTCTTTCTCTCTCTCTCTCTCCCCGTCCTCCCACTCCCTCCCCGTTTTACTGTCTCCCTCTGTCCAAACATTTAGTAGCCCTTGAATCTCGCTCTTTCTATGTTTGGCTTTATCTCCACCGTTCTCTGTCTGGTGATGGATGGCTCAGGGTGAGGGCCTGCGACTTCAGCTGGATAGAAAACAACTGGCTTCACTCTCTTTCTCTCAAATACAGACAGACACAGACGCACGGACGGATTGGCCCTTGGGTGGTCCTGTGTGTGTGTGTGTGTGTGTGTGTGTGTGTGTGTGTGTGTGTGTGTGTGTGTGGTCAGGCTAGTTATCTGAATGATTGACAGCTGGCATCCAGCTGCCTTACAGTAGATATAAACCACAGACGGAGACAGGGAGCCACACAGACTACTTACTTACTGGCACACCCAACTGCGTAAAGCATCCTGTGTGAGTAACATTAAACATTGTAAGTCGGGATATTGTAGTGCTCCATTTTAAGGAAAATTGAGGGAAGTTGCACTGCAAAATTTATTTTGATAAGATCAGTGTGGAACTCTATTCTCTGAAACTTAAAAGGTTCAAATATAAATAGTGTGACCGTGGTTACTGTCATTTTTTTATGAAACCAGTCTTTTTCTGTAATCAATTCCGAAAGGATAAGCTTGACTTAATAACAGAGTTCTATCCAGAGTCCTTCACTTTGTGTGTCTGGCCTGTGTGTGTGTGTGTGTGTGTGTGTGTGTGTGTGTGTGTGTGTGTGTGTCTGTCTGTCTGTCTGTCTGTCTGTCTGTCTGTCTGTCTGTCTGTCTGTCTGTCTGTCTGTCTGTCTGTCTGTCTGTCTGTCTGTCTGTCTGTCTGTCTGTCTGTCTGTCTTGGGAGGCGTCAGGTGATTGCAATCAGTGCATACTGTACATTCAGTCAATCCCTTCTATGTCCATGGTCATCATTATGCTGCCTATGTAACCAGGCCATTGGAAGTTCAAGATTGAAGTGTGAAATAGACATGCGCGTACACACACACATACACACACACACACACACACACACACACACACACACACACACACCTGCAGATACACTCTATGGAATCAATTTAGTCTGACTGCCACTTCTTATAACACATCAGAGCTTTGAGCTGATTGAATCTACAGCAGAACTCTGATCAGCAATTCTTTAAATTCTATTCACATACCCCCCCCCCCTCCCCCCTGCACAGATGACTTATGGTGCATCTGAAAAATGCATTATATATCTGCAGAGTTCTGCACAAAGTTCATCTTCTCCATTCTGTATACCAATATTGTGTTTGTATTGGCAAGGAAAACCAATATTTTCTTCCACATAGACATACAAGTGTCTTATTATCTGGAGACTAAGCTAAAAACCACTATTTGTTTTATAAAATCTTAAATCATACTGTTAAAATTGGAATTTCATTTTTCTTATGTCCCCAAAGGCTCATTTTGGACGACAACAATGACAGGTCATTTAAATACAACTGCACATGCTTTAAAAAACTGTTCTTTTGGATATGGCACATCAATACTTTCCTGAAATCCTTTATCATAATTTTTCAGGAATTGACTTTTTAATTAAAGTTGTTTGCAAATGTGCTCACTATAAGCTTCCTCATCGCCATCGACTGGACAATGAAAATGTCAGTGGATGGTCAAAGGACAGGACTACAGTGGAACCCTTCTGTGGTCGAGTTTGTCTACCTGGGAAGCAACATCAGCACAGGTGGAGGAGCTGATAAAGATGTTGAGCTGCGCCTCAGCAAAGCAAGACATGCCTTTAGAACACTCCGACCTGTATGGCTCTCTTCCCAGCTCTCTAGAAACACCAAAATCAGAATCTTCAATACAAACGTAAAAATCTGTCCTTCTATATGCCTGTGAAACCTGGAAAACCACCAAATCAATCATCCATAAACTACAAGTGTTCATAAGCAACTGTCTAAGATACATACTGAGGATTTTGTGACCCAACAAGATATCAAATGTAGACCTGTGGAGACGCATGAAACCAGGAGCAAATCCACATTGAAATCAAATCCAGAAAGTGGGGATGGATCGGTCACACACTTAGCATAGCAGGACAAGGTCTGGACTATAATCCCAGAGGCAAGAGGAAGCCAGGGAGACCTAAATCCAACTGGAGGCGGTCCACGCTTGATGAACTGTCCAAGACGGGGACCTCCTGGCACGAAGTCAAGACCTTAGCGCAGAGGAGAGGGAGGTGGAGATCCATGGTGGACGCCCTGTGCTCCCAAGGGGGCCAAGAGGACTAAGTAAGTAAGTAAGTCACTATAAGCATTCTGTGACATGGCAATGCATTAAAAATGCTTCCTTGTGGATTCTAACAAAAACATAATTCACGTGACAGTATGTTTCTCTCCAAATGTATTGGCTGTTCCAAATTTGTAGTATAAACAATGTTTTAAAGCTTTAGTGTGTAACTTTTTCAAATCAATGAAGCATTTGTAGCATTTAGAGCTTTTAAACACATCCATCTGTAACACCCTCCCCCATCACCCCCCGCCCATACGCCACCCCACCCCATGCCGTCCCAACACCCCCCCGTTGCTCTGTTAGTTTGAGAAGCAACTGACTCAAAAACTCAAATTTGCATTTCAATATCAGAATTTTGCATTTACCTCCAAAGGAATTACTTTTCTTCACAGCCAACTTGTGTGTTAACTTTACTAGATACAATAATTAGTAACATTTGTGAACCGCAGTATATATGTGGTCTCATAGGAAACGGTGTATGGCTTCGTCAGTGCCAATTCTGAGTGAATAAACAAAACAAAATTCTTTTTAAAAACAGAAAAAGAACCGACTGTAGGAACCCGCCGTCACAACAAATCAGGATGGTCCAAGTGGCATTTTACAGTAGGTGTTAGAAGCACATTAGTCTGTGACAGATGCAAACTTTGATCTTGCACCACCCCGACCCCCTCCCACCCTCACTTAGCTTCGCCATATAAATGACAAACTAGATCCTGCAGAATCTGCAATGTGAACGTTATTCCTAGGGACACTGGGCTTGAAGGCAACACTGCTCATGTCCAAAAATGACCCGCATGTCATTGCCCATAATTTCCCCTATTACAGTATTATAGTTTCTATGTTAAACCAGAGTCATTTGTTCAAGGTGAATTTTACCACTGAGAAATAGTTGTCCTACCAGGTTTCAGAAGGGATTTAGAGCCAAGGAGAAGTTTGGTCTATTCAGTGGTAGCGCTGGATTTACACACATCACTGCGCTGGGAGTAAGGGGTTGTTGGGGGGGGGGGGGGGATAAGGGGTTAGGTGATAAGGGGTGAGGAGGAGGGGAGAGGGGTGGAGGTTTTCAAATGTCAAGTCCGTGGAGATTAACAAGCTAGTGAGGGAAGACTGAGCTCGATTCGACTCTGCTCTCTAACTCTCCTCCCTCTGCCTCCTCCACTCCAACATCCTCTCTTAAGGACACACATGCTGGCTCTTTCCTCCTCCTTTTCACGCTGTGACATCCTCCCTGTCTCTTGCACACGCTCAGAAGCATGCACACATTCTTGTGGCTTTCCTTTTCTTTCTTCAACTCACTCTCGCATAGCATATTTTAATATGCATACAGTGCAGGGATTTCGTGAATGAGAAGGGGGGGAGAAAGTCTGAATACATTTTAGAAAGGGGTTAGTGGTGGGAACAGAAACACGCTGTCTCATTGTTATGCATGAAAAGTCTGGCTGACGAGGGAGGGGTTGGGAAGACAGAAGAGGAATGCACAGCAGAGGCCAGTAGCTGTGGTTTGTTTTATGCAAACTTATAATCGATTGATAGGAATAATCACAAAGAACATATGTGAAGGCTCAGGAGAAACCAAGCAGCACCCACGGGAAACTTACGAGCGATGGGAGCAAGAAGTTGGCCTAAAGGATGTTTATTTTTGTCTAAAGCGTTGCTGAGGGAGGAATCGGGAAAGTATAGAGCAGTAGAAGTAATAAAGAAGCTGGATATAATTATTTAATGGAGCAACAATGATAGGTTCCCATCACCCTGAACCTCAATTAGTGCCTCAATGGAGGCTTAATGGGAGTACAGCCGGGAAATAAAATAATTCAGTGTGTGTAGTGTTTAATGATTCTAATCTTCTGATTGCCTGTTATTGTCATTAAGATTATTTTGAACGTGTTTAGTCTTTACAACTGAAATGAGAAAAGTCTGAAAGAAAACCTGTACGAAGACAGAGTGATGTGTCATCCATTTCTGCAATAACTCGTGTCCTTACATGGCTCTTCAATATAGTGTTTTGTCATCTTGTATTTATTCATTTTGTGCTTTCTAACTGTGAATACTAAGACATATTTGTGTGTCTGTTGAAATTATGTTGAAGTGGTGTTTCAGGCCTTACTATAGGTTTCAGTAGTCTTGTTCCCAGCTTTTGCATTAAAATTAGCTTCACAGAAGAACAGGGAGCCAGAAGGGATTATTATAGACAAGGCATGCTTTAGGGCAGCTATATGAGGCTAGCAAATGGGAAATACAAGCCAACCTCAGCCAAGAATTCCTTGCCAAAGACTCATCATTAAAAGCCTAAGACATGACCTGGCATTAGGTCCAACATTTGGCAGTCTGTGTACTTAAAAGTTCTCTCTGCCGCTGGGAGAGGCAGCAAATGAGGCTTTTGAAAAGTTGAATGCTCAGATCCACTGAGTGAGCAGCCAAGGATGATCAGCGAGGCTGGGAGACACCCTCGCTCCACTCACTCTCGTCGCTGCTTTGTGTCTTAGCTTCTCCTTATGGGAATGCGAGAAAGAGATGGATGGAGTGTGGAGGAATTTAATTATAATTTTTAGAATAATAATGCAGGTAAAGTAAGCACCTGGATACTGTCTACTTGTACTAATAATAACCGTGACTGTGCAGCTGTACAATACAAATCTTTGGATCAACATTTTCCTGAATGAGCCAAGATTCACTTAGAACAGAAAAGAAAAAGAAATAAAAAAAAAGAAGCCTCTTGGCTACTTTAGAAACAGCAGGCAAAGTTGCAGGAGTGTTTTCATGATTCATTCATGATTCAGTTTAAATGCAAATCCAATAAGTATTTTATGAATAAACATGAATAATGTTAGAGCTGAAAATGGAATTATTATTCCTGTAGTTTCCACAGCAGCTCCTTTTGCGGTCCCATCAGATCAGCTGACCAATCAGAAAACCGATTCTGATCAGAGGGGTGTTGCCATCTGGTCAAACTTCCACATTGGATACAGGTTCCTCACTCTACTCACTCCTCGGGAAGCCTCCTCTCTCCTTTCTCATGAACATCCTCGATGATGGCTGAGCTCAATTGATTTCTGGGTCACAGGCTAAAGTGTGGAGGAGAGGAAGCATAATTAGCCAAGTGAAAAGCAGCCCCTGCAGAAGCAGTCAACTAGCAGAAATAAGTTACTTGCGAAGATAACTGTAAAAAAACTGTAGAATAGTAAAGAAAAAGACAGCAGTTGCAGCATCCATAATTCATACTGTGGCAGAAGGTAAACTATTTCACATACAGTTCATAGTAATGTGGCAAGCATTGCTCAAAGCATTGCAGAAATTACGTGTATATACAACTACTTTGCAAGTAATGGTGGACTGTATTGGAGGAAACATAATGCTGGTCGGTTACGTTTTCTATTCATGAATGTTGTGAATTAACATCTGGTAAGTTGCAAAAATGTTGCTACTGAATGCATTGGTAAAATGTTAATTGACAATATTTATTTTTCTGCCAAAATAGCCGATCTTGCAGTACATAATCAACTTGTAATGACAGCAGCCTTGTTAAACTTTTGTATGGTTATGTTAACAGAAACAACTTAGTACTATATACAGTACAGGCCAAAACTTTGGACACACCTTCTCATTTAATGCGTTTTCTTTATTTTCATGACTATTTACATTGTAGATTCTCACTGAAGGCATCAAAACTATGAATGAACACATATGGAATTATGTACTTAACAAAAAAGTGTGAAATAACTGAAAACATGTCTTATATTTTAGATTCTTCAAAGTAGCCACCCTTTGCTTTTTTATTAATAAGGGGAACAAATTCCACTAATTAACCGTGACAAAGCACACCTGTGAAGGTAAAACCATTTCAGGTGACTACCTCATGAAGCTCATTGAGAGAACACCAAGGGGTTGCAGAGTTATCAAAAAAAGCAAAGGGTGGCTACTTTGAATAATCTAAAATATAAGACATGTTTTCAGTTATTTCACACTTTTTTGTTAAGTACATAATTCCATATGTATTCATCCATAGTTTTGATGCCTTCAGTGAGAATCTACAATGTAAATAGTCATGAAAATAAAGAAACACATTGAATGAGAAGGTGTGTCCAAACGTTTGGCCTGTACTGTACATGTTGCTTCAGGACTTAGTAACAATTCAGTTTTGCTTCATGTCATTCTAATAAAAGAACATTAATTCCATTTTTTTTCATCCAATGTAATTCCCTAACCTAAAACTGTGACTACATGAAAGCATCTCATTTAAGTGTGAAGGTTGATATTGTCCAATTGGGAAGCTACAAAGGGAGTGTGAGCTCATTACTGAATTTCAAGACTGCTTTTAAGTAGTAACATTAGCCAGACAATAAGCCTGACACGTGCTGCATCGCATATCACTCATATAACCAGGATAATTAGTTAATAATTCATACCACGACAATGACTATATGAAAGACGGGAAACACCTGTGTGTGTGTGTGTGTGTGTGTGTGTGTGTGTGTGTGTGTGTGTGTGTGTGTGTGTGTGTGTGTGTGTGTGTGTGTGTGTGTGTGTGTGTGTGTGTGTGTGTGTGTGTGTGTGTGTGTGTGTGTGGGAGAGGGAGAGAGGGAGCACGCACCCTGAGGCCATGAGCTAGAAACCAGGAAGTCTTAAAAAAAATAAAATAAAAAAAAGAGACAGAAGTGGCAGACCCTCATCTCTTTTGTTAGCAGCTCTCATTTCTTTTCCTGTCTTCCTCTTTCTTTTTTAGTAATTCCATTTTATCTAACTTTATACTTCTATACCACTGCATTTCAGCAAGAATTATTGTACTTTTTACTGCGCTACATTTATCTGACAGCAGTTAAGTTACTTTGCAGATTCAGAGCATTGGTTACATTATTATTTTTTTAAATTAACCAACGTAATACATTTTGTAATCCTATAGGTTAAGGTTCCCTGGATTTCAGACAGTAGTTAAATTTACTCCCACCTTTAGCAGCTGCAACATTACATTGATACACATGAATGCATCAATAGTTGTACTACAATAATATAATATATATCATTCTGAAATGGGCCATTCTGCATAATGAGATAATAAGTGCTTTTACCTTTGGTTATTTAAGAATTTTTTAATGCAAATACTTCTACCTAAGTAAAGTTTTGAATGTCCGACTATTTACTACTTCAGCGAAATATCTGAGATGTTACACTGCTCGGAACAGAATATTGTGTTAACATAAATAAATGTCCTATATTTAGCAATGATGTGTTTACGCATCAGTCTGTTGACAGGTTCAACTTTGGAAAGATGCTGACAATAATCTCAAAAACACAGAGACCAGTCACACACACCAGTCAAACCACATCTGTTATTCCTTTGAATGATTAGTCAGTCTTGTTGTACTGTGTGTGTGTGTGTGTGTGTGTGTGTTCCAGCGCTTTTAATTGTGGATTCAGCAGTCCTGCAACATCTGCAGCTGTCTTGCTCTGACTCTGACGCTATATAACTGATGCTATATAACTCGCGCTATATAACTGACTGACACACACACACACACACACATACACACACAGCTGGAGAGGTCACTAGGGATTTGAGTGGTGGCTTTTAGAGACACAAGAGATGTTACACAGATGGGGACATGTAAGGCGGCGTGTGTGAGTGTGTGGCTTTGAAGTAGCCTAGAAATCTAGACGCACCCTAGCGGCAGCAAATGTAATTTGGGAGAGTTCTAGCTCCGTTGCGAGCTAGAAAAACCAAACTGGCTGGGCGAATCACATCGTGTATAGAGTCGATGGGCGGGCTTATGGCTGCTGCTCCTGGGAACAGCGGTCTTTTGAATCAGCTTTGGCCGCGACTCTGGAAGACTTGGAGTTCAGCTTTTCTTTGAGAAAAGAACAAAGAACGGCACTGAAGTCATTCTTAAAAAAGGAAGATGTGTTCGGGGTTTTGCCGACTGGATACGGCAAAAGTTTAATCTATCAACTAGCTCCGCTATTTTCTTCGTTGCTCTGCCTGGTTGTAGCGCTATCCTATTGCGTGCAGAGAGATTTTGAAATGCAACCGTTTATCCCGCCCCTCGGATTGAGACCTGCCAATAGTGATTTCCCAGACCCAACATCTGGATGTGGGTCTGGCTTGTCAGGCTAGCTTTGAAGTGAACATTAACTGGAAAATCTAGCTGCTTTGAAGAACACACAGACACACACACACACACACACACACACACACACACACACACACACACACACACACACACACACACAGACAGACAGACAGACTTCAATGATTCTGGCTTATACAAAAACTTGAATGTAAAGTGCCTCAAGATGCTCACAACCACACACCCGTCAACACACACATCGCCATTCTCTCATAAACGGGAGTATTTTCCTCTTTTCAAACACACCCTGGTTATTTATCTTGTGCTTTTATCTCACACACATCTACTCCTGGCACATACTGTACATGTTAGACCCTTTATTCTTTTGTGGCCCGCTGTCATGTTAAATGGCTGGTAGCAAGAGCGTGTATGTTTAGGCCAAGCCACTGTTTGCCACCAGGCTGCCTGATCGCATTGGAAACCCAGAAATATGACACAAACCGACGTGGGGGTTTTGGAGGTGGAAGAGGAGGGCAGACTGAAACCGACAGCCCTCCTTTCTCTCTCTCTCTCTCTCTCTCTCTCTCTCTCTCTCTCTCTCTCTCTCTCTCTGTGTGTGTGTGCGTCTTTGTGTGTTGTATGAGAGTCGTGGTCTCTGTGTATCAATCAAATGGTTAACTAGTACAGAAGACAGTATGAGTTTATTAGCTCATAAAACTTAAGTGCTGTAAATGTTTGAGCTTTCTTTTGTTTTTTTTGTCATAAAACCTACTTCACTGGAGTGCTTACAGGTATCATCAGTGTAAATACATGTTCTGCAGTCTTACAGTGCATTTAACCCATGTGTTTGATTGCTGGATACTGTTAGTCCACCTACTCAAAGCTCAGACAATTAGTTTTCACCTATAAGATAAACAAAACCAGTTAAGAGCCGTTAATCTGACTGATTTTTTATCTTCCAATTCTTCCTTGTGTTTCTTCCTCTTCCTTGAAAACAACCCAACATGCCTTAGACTGCACTACAGCTACAGAATTGTCATTGACAAGATGATTAAGTTATTTATTTATTTATTCATTCATGCATCTCTACACTGATTGTCTTATTCAGGTTGCGATTATATCCCAGCATGCACTTGGCAAGAGGTTGAGTACACCCTGAACATGTTGCCAGTTCATCACAGGAACAATGGTTATTTAAAATTTTGCTGCTGTTTTCCACTATTGGCCTAATACTTTTTTTTTTTTTTTTGGTCTCATTTGTTCCTTTTTAGGCCTAATTAATTGAGACTCTACCATAATGTCTGCTGGTAAACATGTGACAATTATGATCCTTAATACTTCAATTACTAGCCAATGAGGACAATTCTCTGCTTTATTTATGCACATTAAGCTCGTCTGAATATGGCAGCCTAACTAAAATTCCAACTTTCGTGAATAAAGTAGTACATTTCTGAAGGTTTTCAGGCTTTTCAGTAAAACAACAGCTGTATCTGAGGCAGCTGTATGTTTATTGTTGGTTGTCTGTGTGAGAACTGGGTTCAACTCTGATCCATTACTTTTTGATTTTGCATTTTAAATACAGTTTCTGTTCCCCCACCAACTCCAGCTGATATCTGCGATTTGTTTGGCAGAGGGAGATAGGAAGATTCAAACTTTAGCCTTGAGCGCTTTTTTTTTTCTTCATTGATTCAAATCCAGCATCTAACGAGTACCAAAGTTATCTTCTGCACAAGAAGGGATATTAAGCTGACCATCTACTGATATATTTTACTACTTTCTTACAATACTGTTCATCACTAATAACCATTATTATAATACGACACACATGATCTTTAATTTAAAATCAGACTGTATTGTGGGCTGAATTAAGTTCCCACTTTTTTAGGTGGCAGTTTAAAGTTTCTTCCTCTTACGTATAAATATAGTCTAAATATATACCTAACAGCGTTATTACAAGTGAAAGAGATGTAAGGAGTCAACTATTTGGTTCAAATCTGAGGCCCAGTGGTTGAGTCATGAGGTTTTACTGTAAAAGCTAGTGGTGTTCACTGGAAGCACATTCACGTTGTGGTGAATGGTTTCATAAGAACATTTTGGTCTTTCAACAACTATTTTGGTGTATCAGCTAAAATGAAATTGAAGTGTCAACTGATGTGTAAGATGTGAAAGGATGTGAATTATAAGCTGAAGTTAAAGTAAAGTGGGAAAAATAAGAGGAGACAAAGTCATAAAGAGAGGAGGGGAGGTGACAAGTAGAGGGGACAAGTAGGAGAGAAAGCAAGAGAGGAGAAGAGGAGACTTATTGAGGTTTCTATTCTAAACAGTCAGGAGACTTTGCTGAAGATATAGACATGTTACTTGTGTAGATACAGTAAAAAAGTCCCCACATTTGTGTTTTGCTCAAATGTGTTGATGCCAAAGTAACATTGAAGGTGCACTATGAGTCCCTGCATTACGTCACTTCTGTTGACGTTCCAAGTAAATACCAAACAAAACAGAGCAAGCTCGCCCCTCCCCCCATGTTTCCGTAAAGCCCAGGACACACGGGGCCGAGTCTGGCGAGGTCAGTGACTCGAGTCTGTTCGGTGTGTCCCGTGCAGTCGTCAGTCTGGGGGGCTGTCGGCGTTCATTTTGGCCGACCTGACGTTCAGTCGGCGGCAGGGCAGTCGGGACTCACCCGGAAATGGCGAGCGGAATGAGCGTGACTAGAGTCTCTCAAAATCTGATGAAAATCTTTTAAACTGACCTTTGTTGAGCTGAAATGAAGACAGATTTAGCAACTGCATGGCCTATTTCTCTCCTTAAAATGTTTTCAGAAACACGTTTCAGTGAACTATTTTAGTACAATATGAGATCGTATTCTGAACGGCCGCCATGACAGTCTGGCTTTGAATTTCCGGAGAAAACAAACCCATGTGACGCGTTCTCAAGTTGGTGTCGCCTCAGTATGTCCCGAGGCAGTTTTTTGGACCTCGGGGACACGACTGATCATTTCCACTGGCTTTTCTGCCGAGGGTCGGCCGTCTGGTTGGTGTGTAACCACTTTAACTGTCATGACTAACTGTCACTAACCCCCACCCCATCCCCCAACCATCTTGTCGGTGATTGGCTGGAGTGGTTTGTGGATTCAATTTACTTTTACTTCAGGTTTGTTTTGTAGCAATACATGACATCTATATTGATCCCTAATGAAAAAATGCTGTGACCCTGTGCCCTTTTTGAACGAGGAATGTTGTATAATATTGACTTCTCCCTCTCAGCTGAGCATTCATCACATTGTCTCTCCTCAGACATTAGCGTCTGCATGATCCAGGCATTACATCTTAAGTTAACCTGTCAGAGAGACTAGGTTGTGTTTCCACTGTTGTGATGACCTGAAATGAGAAGCTGTGGACTACACATAGCATGAACGCTGTACATCTCACAGAGCACATCTGTCACTAACTGCTTACAAATGTGCCCAGGACACAGAAACACCTGTTCACACTCTTCTTGCAAAGTTGCCTGCTTATCTCATTACCTGCCTGACTGTGAGGGCTTTACTAACAGCCTGTAGAAGCGTTTTAGTTCAGTGCAGCGAACTGACAACAAATTTCAAGACAACTTTATCTCTTAAAATGTACCAAGGAAAACATTGTTTGCTTTAATAATTAACCACAAATTCTTCTTCAGCCAGAAAATCACATACCCTGTTGTTACATTTTCAACTTCATCATTTTATACAATTATGGATTTGTTTTTCTCTCTAAAAGGAATTTGTCGACATTTTCCAAATATGAATGAATTCAGACCCCCAGCCTGTAATGATCATGAATCATCAGATAAATATCAATTATTTGACCTCACAAAAGCCCTCATTAATGCTCCCTCCCAAAAGCGTTTTATGACTTCAGGTTGTAAAGAGTTGAGTTTCACTATATACCTGATTCTGAATTAGATTTTGTGAAACAAACATACCTCCCAGTGGAGTTATGGTGGATTAGAAATGTTGCTTATACTCCATCGATAAGTCAAACAATGGGAAAAAAAATCTTTAAATATACTGAAATATTTATTTGACCAAATACATTCCAGATCAGTGTTTAAAAACGACACAAAAAGGGCAGTAAGGTATACATGCAAATGTCTGCCGGCCCAGAGGACCACCGCTGGTAGGGAAAGGGGAACATTTTATACCTTTCTGTTAAGGGAGAGAGATGGTTATTCTACTGCTGCTGCTGAAATCTGCTGAAACATAAAATGATGAAATAAGAAGTGAATACTGAAATATGCTGAGCTAGCCTGGCCAGTGTTTGATTCCTTCCACCACACTGACATCATATTATATCATCAGCAAATCCTTGTATTGGATGAAGTCACGCTAGCTGCAATCATCCCTGGAGTCAATCACTTTCATTTATAATCAATTCAAAATGTAAACAGGAACTCTGCTTGTAGAAAAAATATTTATTCTCAGTCATGTGTTATTAGATTGTGTATAAGTTTATGCTGGAAGTAAGTCCAACCGAAGGAGAATTTCTGGATTTATCATCATGCAATTGCTGCTTAACATCCGAACCAAAAACGACATGCTGTGTTCTTGAGTTTGTGTGGCAAATTAAGACACAAGGATATAGTTTTCCACATGTTTTCCATTTGATTATGAGCTATAAATCTTCTTCTTTTTTAATGTTTTGCTTTGAGCATAATGGGTTTATTTCTCCAATGTTTTTTTGTGTGATTTTGTCCTTAGTAAGTGAACTTCCAGGACGCTACCTGCCCTGCATCATCGCTGCCCTCTTGTCATGTCAATCAAATGATTTCACATCTTTCTATTTCCCTATTCATAAATCGGAGCAGCTGTTGTGCTTGCCCCGAATAACCCATGCATGACTCCTTCCTAACCAAAACCATACGCACATGCAAACAAAACCCTCCTAACTGGAAACATAACAGGAGCACCACCAAATGCACAAGGTTTGCACCCGCAGGGCAAAGAGCAGAGAGGACAATGAGGAACAGACACAGTTATCATTGGTGTGTGTGTGTGTGTGTGTGTGTGTGTGTGTGTGTGTGTGTGTGTGTGTGTGTGTGGCCTCCCTGAGGGCGGCGGTGGCAGGGAGGATAATTTGGCATTCATTAAACCTCCCTCCAGTGACCTCACGACCTCGTTCAAGCTTCCCTGAAAACCGTCCATATCCACCAAATGATGTATGATTACCGTCACCGGTCGTAACCTCGGTCAAAATTTAGTTCACCTGTGCAGAAGGGAAATCAGGCCAGGGATGTGCAGCTGTGGCTGTCTTATTTGGCAGGAGTTACTTGCTCCCTGAAAGCCTGTGATTTCCTAGAAAAGGCCGTCTGAAAAGAGAAGAGAAAAAAAGAAAAGAAAAAGTCAGGGGGAAAAGGAGAGTGAAAGAGAAGGAAGGAAGAAATCCAGACATGAGACACAGGCTCAGAGGCTGGGTTTACACATAGTGGAGATTTCTGTTCATAAACCGATAATCTGTGACACTTCTTGTGTCACTGATCCCAGGCTTCCAAGGCACTATTATTATTATCGTACTGTCGAGGTACCAGGCTTTTCTTTGTTTGTCCATAGCAGCACAGAAGCGTTTTCTGATCTGACGACATCATTTGTCTGTGCCTTCCAAAACTGTTACAAATCCTATTTTGTTAAAGTGAGGGGACCTTTGTCATCTTAGTTACAATATAAACACGTGGTTAAGGTTAGGGAAACATTGTGCTCATGATTTAAAAAATAAAGTTGACTGTCTGTTTGAAACAGGAAACCTAACGGTGAGCTCCCGTGTTAAAGTCCAATATCTTGTCAAAAAATTGCTCAAAATAAAACACTAATACAAGGGTGAGCTGGTTATTTTACAGTTTGTTTTATTAAATTAATAACTTCAAGTTTAGCAAGCCAAATCTTAATGCACAAATACATTTTGTAGATAATTACTTAAGTCATTGCAAGTTTTCACTGACTCGATCCAAATAAGGTTGTGCTCTAATTATGAAAAACATGACATTGACATGCTTGTCAACCAGGTTTTCTTCTTCATTTAAAGGGAAATCAACTATAAAACAGAAAAGCACTGCTCAAATAACAAAACTGCTGCAGATATTCCCGCAACTTAAAGATAGGTCACGGTGAGATTTTTCCAATGCAGCTACTATACATAAAAGACACTAAAAGAAGTTTATTTAAAAGTGGCATTCTAATACATTAACTCACAATGTCAAGTTTTGTCAATTATAGGTAACTTCAGTAATAGGCAGCAATGGAAAATGGGCAAAGTGTAGCATACACTACAGGCCAAAAGTTTGGACACACCTTCTCATTCAATTTGTTTCTTTATTTTCATAACTATTTACATTGTAGATTCTCACAGAAGGCATCAAAAACTATGAATGAACACATATGGAATTATGTACTTAACAAAAAAGTGTGAAATAACTGAAAACATGTCTTATATTTTAGATTCCTCAAAGTAGCCACCCTTTGCTTTTTTTGATAACTCTGCAAACCCTTGGTGTTCTCTCAATCAGCTTCATGAGGTAGTCACCTGAAATGGTTTTCACTTCACAAGTGTGCCTTGTCAGGGTTAATTAGTGGAATTTTTTCCTTTATTAATAAAAAAGCAAAGGGTGGCTACTTTGAAGAATCTAAAATATAAGACATGTTTTCAGTTATTTCACACTTTTTTGTTAAGTACATAATACCATATGTGTTCATTCATAGTTTTGATGCCTTCAGTGAGAATCTACAATGTAAATGGTCATGAAAATAAAAAGGAAACGCATTGAATGAGAAGGTGTGTCCAAACTTTTGGCCTGTACCGTATGAAACGGCATTTAAAAAGAGCGTGACTCACGATGGACATATATTTCCAACAGCTCCCCCTGAAGCCACAAAATACCTTACACAACTTTTTTCACATATGCATTAGTACTCCTCCACACCTGTTAACCCTTAGATGCATAGGTGGGGTCAAAAATGACCCGGTTGTTTTTTTGCAATATCTTTGTAATTTTAAATTTTTATCATTTAATCTTCCATGTATTCCTCAAATAGGTTGTCTTTGACATGAGGCCATTTGGATTTGTATCTAATTGTTATATTTTTTAATTAATTGCATGTTTTGTATCAGTACCACACTTTTCCATAAGTGGGTCTATGGAATTTCAAGGGTTAACCCTAGGAGCCTTTGGTTTTTATCAACTGTGACTGTCAGGTATACATTTACTGTTGATCCACACATCTAATGCCAGCAGTCTCACCACCCTGAAGGTTATTTTTACTAAATGTTAACATTATTTTTAATACTCTCTACCAATCACTGATCTGATCACTGCTACTAACAGTGCATTAGTGTATTCCTATTTGAAACGGTGCTTACCAAAATCCCTTCATGTTTACTTTACTTTACCTTAATTCCCTTACCAAGAGTTAAGTTATACAAATACTTTGAAGTTTAAGTTGGAAGTATTGTTTATTAGTAAGTAGTGGTTAGTTATATAATTTCTAACTGGTAACCACCAACATGTCAGAAAGGTCTGTTGGCACTTTGACATTTCCAGTTGAAAATTAATTTCAGTGCTCAACATTGTGTCAGTCAATTACAATGTGTCACGATGACAGTCAGCCTAGATGAAACTAAATATTGGTGTGTTTTACATTTCCTGTCGGTAGCTGGGGTGCAACCATAGACTGTAAATATTATGGCTGCAACTTATGGTTATTTTTAATCAATTAAATGTTTAGTCTATGGAATGTAACAAAGGTTACAAGCTATAAAGACCTGCACGTTTTGCAAGATTTCATGTTTTTTCAGTAGAGCAAATATGATCAAAATGATTTATTATTTTTAGTAGTGGCTCTAAACCTGCTAGCATTTACAGCACTTCTCAGTAGTTCGTGAAATGGTCACGTTATTTAATCTATGGATTTGTGTACAAGGACACGTTTTTCAAATTTTTTTCATGTTGACGATTTTTAAACTAATGAATTTCAAGGGAAGCATATTTCGTGATCACAGCACGATTACAGTAGCAAGTAGTATTAAATGCCAAAAATCCAAGTAAGGAGGTTGGTTGGGGTGGTGGATGGGTCAAACAACACAGGACTTTCACCCCGTAGACCGGAGTTCGCGTCCCGGCGTAACCCCCAACTATCCCGTTGTTGTGGTGCGTCGGCATCCCAGAGACCTGGGATCGGGTCCCGCCGTGTGGTGTGTCCTTTCCCCGTGCTTCTTTTCCAAAACCCAACCTCTGTATAGATGCTTCCCATTATGTGCTGACCAAACAAATAAATGACATTCTCAGCAACACGAAATAAACAAGATAATTGTGTCCGTGTACACGAATCAGTAGATTAAAAATAACGTGACCATTTCACAAACTGCTGTGAGACCGTGCTGCCCTTAGACATGCACACTATGTAAATATACTCTTGAGCACAATCATAAGGTGTGTGTGTGTGTGTGTGTGTGTGTGTGTGTGTGTGTGTGTATATGATATTGTATTATTAAGTAGTAAGTAGTTTTTTGACTTAAGAAAGAAATTTCTTAAGTTTACTGCATAAAACGCATTCATTCTAATTGGGGTCATTTTTGACCCCACTCATGGAAGAGTGTAGGTATCGGTAGGTCATGCATCTAAGGGTTAACACATTTTGATGTGTAAAATCGGTGGAGTTCACCTTTAAAATAACTTTATTCATATCCTCTGGGGAGTGTGGAGAGTCATTAGAGGGGTACTCCAGCAATTTACTATTGCACTTCCATATCCAGCTTTGGCGGTAAGATGTAATTGCCGGCTGGTGTCGACTATGTGGCATAGATTGGCAGCTCTATCCTGCGCGATGCTTTCACGTGCTCCAGTCCACACTGATAACAGATTAGTCTAAGATGAGCTAAGAGCTAATACATCCATGAAGATATGGGCCGCGTCGGGACAAGCACAGCCGTGGAGATGATAGCGCCGGGGAGGCAGCGGCTAGCTAAAGTGGCTAATCATGCTAACACTGTCAACAGTGCTAACGCAGCTAGCGGGATTACTTACCGAGGCTATCAAGGAGGCACAATGTTTTCCATAGTGAAGCCGTTTTGTCTGCATGAGCACTGTTGCCCGTATTAGCATGGTTAGCCACGTAGCGATAGCAATCAATCTAACCAATGTGACACAAACACAATACTAGCCACTGAGGCAGAATGTGATATAACCTTAGCTGATGAAGTGGAGAGAGAGGAAGAGCGGCCAGCAAGCACCACTTTCCCCTTATTCGCCTCACCCGGGGACGGAAGGGATTAACATCCCCTCCAACCAAAGTGTGGCGTCTCACTGCTAACCATATTAGCTGACACAACATGGCTAACAGTGCTAACATCTGAACCAACCTGGGCATCAGAAAATGCAGGGAAGTAAAACTCTTGAGGCCATACAAAAAATGTATGCCTTTTATTGATAAAATAAGTGGGTTGTTTGTGGTGCTGCTGCCTTCTCCCGAAGGTTAGCGGCACAAGCCGGCCCCGAAGTGGGAGTGGGTGAGCAGGTCTGGGATGGCAGGTGGCAGTTATCCCCGAAGCTTTCCGCGGGCTAGCGGCGCTGACGAACCCACTGGAGGTTGACGTGTGATCTCAGCTGGCATCAGCTCGGTCTTCTTGTGTTTCTTGGTCTTCTGTGGTCTTCTTCCCTATTTACAAATGGTTTATAAATACATTGTCTTATAAGATGAAAAAAAAAATTGCATTACTTCAACAATTAAGGCAGAGTTTGGGATGCACCCAGCCTATCCTTATAGCAATCTAAAGACCAGCATGCATTAGATGTCTCCTCAGAATACACATGACAGGAGTAGACATTTCAGAAATGCTTTTACTAACCTATTCTTCAACCTAAAATTGCAAAAAGAGATGATGTAAAAATATGCGAAACCCTAATTTATAAGAGACTCATACAGCAGGGAATGACGATGTCATCCTTTCTGTGTCTCCTTAGACTTTACAGACAAGGTCTACATTTATATTAGTGAGCTTGTTTGGCATAATTCCAACATCCATTTTTCAACGTCCATGGCTTGTACATGTCCTTCTGGGTAAAGTTTTCTATCCCATGTAATGAAGTTGAAAATGCCCACCATGGGAATGAGGTCAATCTTACATTGCCTTCCAGTGTGCATCTCGGGCGTGTGATAATTCGATTTTTCACTTAACATACTTAGAAAGCCACTGTTTAGATGCACATACATGCAGTACCTTGTATGTACTGCTACATGTAAACGTCTTGATCTCAGCTGGCATCAGCTCAGTCTTCTTGTGGGTGTGGGAATTTATTTTTTTTTTTATTTTTATTTGGACTCGAAGTTGAACGGTCTTCTTTCTTTGTCTGTTGGTCCCCCATTGTGAGTCAGCAGTAATGAAATGTAGGCGCCCGATAAACAAACCGTTTCTTTGCATATTTCCTTTTCAGAAGTTCCCAATTTCTGAGTACAATGGAACGCAACATAATCGGCAGTGACAAGCTCCACCTGAAACCAACCCATGCTGACTGACGTAATTAGCATCACCAACTGTGCGCTCTATTTAAATTTAGGGCGGGAAAGTCACCACAGACACTCAGATTGTATTGCTTGACAAAGCAGCAAATACAAGCGCTTTCATCAGTGGATCATATGCTCAGTCAACATTGTTTTAACTCACTTATTTAAAGATAGGTACCTTCTAGACAATCAGCTACATGAAAATCTTACGGACAATAACTTTAACTGCCTGCAAAAACAATTCTGTAACATTTACACAGCATGTAAAACCTCTAACATTGCATAGATTACTGTTGGGATCATCGTTTTCACACAGAGATAACTGTTAAAATGTTTATTCACAGCAACATGGATAGCCAAATGCAGGGAAAGTGAATGGGACCTTAACCAGAGTGGAAAGTTGCTGCATTGCTTTATACATGCAGTCATAGCCACAAATAGAGTAAAATAATGAGACATAATGAAAACCAGACTCCGATGCAGTTAAAGTCAGACACAGAAAACTCCTTAACCTTTTTAGCTTCATCCAAAATATTTGTACAGTAATGGAGCCTGATTGTGCAGCCCCTCCACTAATTAGACCTGTAACCTTACTGCAGTCATTACAATCAGAAAGCCTCCCACAGAGCAACACACACTCTCTACAGTCTAGACATCCTCTCAAATACACTTCCTCTGCTTACCTCTATTTCCCTCTTTCTTTCTCTCTCTCTCTCTCTCTCTCTTTCTGTTTAGCTTCCATGCTTCTTCATTCGCTGTGCATCTCTCACTCCTCTACCTCCCTTTCTCTCTTTCTCCGGAGCCATCTGTTGTAAATCACCGTAATGGTAATGGAGGCTGATGTACACTCCTTAACATACTGAACCCATTGACAATGGCTTTCACTCTTTAATTCACTGGTCCTCATCCAACTGAAATTGCCATTCACTCACTGTTGTGGTGCCGCCAGACCAGGTCTCACTTTCTCTGTTACCAAAAAAAGGATTTAACTGCAAAACTGTGGTGCTGCGTAGAGTGTTTACCTTTGGCTTTACAGTATATTGGCTCTAGACGCAATGACAACTCAAGGGACCACAAGTGGAAGCTGAGAAAAATTCCATTTTATGTAAATACAATACAGTGTAGGTGGAGCAAGTCACACAAACTAATTTGGGAGCAGTTGTTGTTCAATTCTAAAACTAGTTCCTACACAGTTTTGTTCCCAGAAAAAGTATGTGTCACATCGCTTGGAATATACATGCAGAATTTCAAGTAAAGTAGTATATTTTCAGCTTTAACTAATTGGAAAGTGTTTTTGCAATTGAGAGGGTTACCTAGACCCTATTTACAAATGGTTTATAAATACATTGTCTTAATAGATATAAAAATAAAAAACAATTAAGGCAGGGTTCGGGATGCACCCAGCCTATCCTTATAGCAATCTAAAGACCAGCATGCATTAGATGTCTCCTCAGAATACATATGATGGGAATAGACATTTCAGAAATGCTTTTACTAACCTATTTTTCAACCTAAAATTGCAAAAAGAGATGATGTAAAAATATGCGAAACCCTAATTTATAAGAGACTCATACAGCAGGGAATGACGATGTCATCCTTTCTGTGTCTCCTTAGACTTTACAGACAAGGTCTACATTTATATTAGTGAGCTTGTTTGGCATAATTCCAACATCCATTTTTCAACGTCCATGGCTTGTACATGTCCTTCTGGGTAAAGTTTTCTATCCCATGTAATGAAGTTGAAAATGCCCACCATGGGAATGAGGTCAATCTTACATTGCCTTCCAGTGTGCATCTCGGATGTGTGATAATTCGATTTTTCACTTAACATACTTAGACACAAGAAAGCCACTGTTTAGATGCACGTACTGTACATGCAGTACCTTGTATGTCCTACTACATACATACATCTTTAAATAGCTGTGGGACCATAATGACACGATATAAGATCCCCAGGGATATTACAAAACATTATGACTACTTGGACCTGTTTATCCACCATGTCACAATGGGGGTAGGTTGATGAAGGTTAAAAACTCCTCCTTCAAAATCATACAAAATATTGAGGGTTTCAGCGAGGCTAGTGTTAATTTTGTCACCTATTTTTAATTTAGTCTTAGTCTTGTGCCAAAAATTTTTGGTCATTTTAGTCTAGTTTTAGTCAAAAGAGAACTCAAGGTATCTTAGTCAAGTTTTAGTCGAACGTTACCTGCTGCCAAGTGTAGCTAGTGTTAACTAGCGCCCCGTGCAGCGATGTTTCGGTTGACTCTAACGTGCGTTTAGGAGCATCAGAGAGAAGCGCAGGCTATTCGGTCCGGTAGATAACGGTCGTTAGGGCACCTGTCGGTGCCGTAGCACCGGGTCTCGGTAACAGCTGAATATTCTATCTCATGATGAAAAAGTAGAGACGATTGTAGATGAAAATGAAGAGAGATTTTATCTTAGTTTTTATTTTATGCAAAACATTTTAGTCTCGTCTTTTTTCGTCAACAATAATGCTTGTGGCGCCCAGATAGCTCAGTTGGTAGAGCGGGCGGCCATGTGTAGAGGTTTGCACCTCGACGCAGCGGACCCGGGTTCGATTCCGACCTGCGGCCCTTTGCTGCGTGTCATTCCCCCTCTCTCTCCCCTTTCACTTCTTCAGCTGTCCTATCATTAAAGGCCTAAAATGCCCAAAAAGATTATCTTAAAAAACAAAAACAAAAAAAAAAACAATAATGCTTGTTAATTTAGTCTTAGTCAGCGTTTTTGGACATTGGCTAAGTCTCGTCATCGTCTCGTCTTAGTCATGGAAAAAAAGGTCGTTGACGAACATATTTAGTCTCGTCTGACGAAATTAACACTAAGCGAGGCCTGCGTTGTCCCCTCCAGTCACTTTCCTAAATCAAAAGTGTTTACCTGAACTGGTTACCTGAGGCATTTGCAGGTGCTTGATGTAACTTGGGACGGTTGTCAAACAATATATTTTTGATGTATTTTGCTTTAGTGTTGCCACTGAAATCTGCAGTATTATACGAAGAGAAGAACTAGATTCATTCCAAGCAAAAGCCCACATTGCAGAAAATGTTGTAAATGTATAGGTTTCTGTTCTTATAATACTTATTAATTTACTGCCCACATCCTGTTGTGGTTTTCGTTAATATTTTACCATCCCTAAATGGCTTTAATGAATATTAAACAGTGTGTGTTCATTCATATTTACAACACTAAATCTAAAAATGATGGTGCGAACATGAACTGGTTCTTTTAGCTGTCTTTACATATCTGATGAGTTGGCTGGCTGTTGGGGGTCTGATGAGGTCTTCATCCAAATACCTGTCAGAATGGATCGTGTCAAACACTGCTCAGTCTCGCAACCAGCGTTTGGCCAGTCTTGGCTTATCCACTTGTCTTGTTCAATATCAGCAGAAACAAAAATAAAACAATTATTTAATATGTCGGTCTTTCAAATATGGAGCAACATTTTGAGGATGAAGAGTACATGATACAAGCAGTAAAGAGCTTTACATCTGCCAGAAATCAAGTACCTGGGACCATACAAACAGACTAAAACAGAATGAACTTCTATTTTGTATTAAGTTTAAATATTTAAAGTAGAATATAGTGACATTTTCTTCAGTCAACATAGGACCCTAAGAACTTTATTAGACCGTATCCTGGTTGAGCGATAAGGATAATGTGTCTCTAAAATCATCTCTTTAGAACAACACATGACGTACAGCGGTGCCCTGCAATGTCATGCTGCGTCCTGCTGAACCCTGCTGCTTCGAAGTCACTGTTCCATTATTAATTTGACTATTATCGCCACTGTTCATCATATCCCCAACCGGCCCGTCAGACACCGCCTACCAAGAGCCTGGGTCTGTCCGAGGTTTCTTCCCAAGAGGGAGTTTTTCCTCGCCACTGTCGCACTGCTTGCTCTTGAGGGAATTACTGTAATTGTTGGAATTGTTGGGGCTTTGTAAATTATAGAGTGTGGTCTAGACCTACTCTATCTGTAAAGTGTCTCGAGATAACTCATTATGATTTGATACTATAAATAAAATTGAATTGTATATGATTGACATCTGTCAACGGCCCTGCCAGTAACTCTCACAGTATTAGTAGGACCAGCTTTAGTGGTGGAGTGCTCTGAAAAGAAAGTGAACTGACCCCAGCTCAGGTGCATGCAAGTCTATATGTGGCCTCCATAATGATCTATATCTCCAGCCTTATTCCAGTGACTAGACACAGGCGATAAATCCTGGTTAAACTTTGTCCTTCCTCTTTTCACAGCGAGACAGTGTGCATGATGAACTGTGTCTCTCCCTGCCTTACAGTCCTCTATCCTTTCCCTCCCTCATTTACTTCATCTGCACCTCGCTTCATCCATCCCCCTTCTCTTTATCCCTCACCCTTGCCTTTTCCAACCCTCTCTCCGTGCATCACTTGCCCACTCATCTCTCTCTCTTTCCCATTTCCTCCTAAATCGAAAATAGCAAAAGCTGGTATGGTGACAATAAAGGCAATGCTCAACAACCCATCTGTGTATCTTATCTACTATTTACCGTACTCCAGTTTCTCTCCTCTTATTGAGTTTGTAAGAACATCAATACCCAACACTCTTTTTTTTTTTTTTTCTCTAAATTGTCTAAGGCTTTAATAATCACAAGAACTCCTGGAGAGACTACTAAACATATTTATTTTATCTTGCCCTGGTTCTCTATCTCCCTTCCCCCTCTCTCCACCTCTCTTTCCCACCCCCTCTTTCTTGATATTTTCTTCTTTGCTATTTAGCTAGCAGACACAACAAAACAAACTCTGGCCATGGTCCAGCCGGGCTGGTGAAGGAGAGGAGATGTCTGTGTAACAAATGACAAAGTGTCAACACCAGGAAAATAGCTTTGCTGTGCGTGTGTGTGTGCATGCGTGTGTGCGTCTGGTGGAAATAGTTTGCCACGCTTGATTACGCTTCAGCCAGTCAGCCAGCCGCTACAGTCTGGCAAAGTTCAACCTTTCAGGGCCAACATAGATATAGAGACAGAGAGAGAGAAGGAGGGAGGAAGAGATGGAAGATGAAGGTGATTCAAAACGAATAAACACAGATCCGATACCAGCGTTATCCACAGTTCACTTGTATCTCCAATTTGGGATTTTAATCTGACAGCTGGCCTTTACTCTCACCTGTACAAAATGCAATCCGTGACCCCTGAACCAAGTCAAGCCATTGAAGGCCGAGGCATCAATCACACCACTCACAGAAGAAAAAAGATTGGGTTTGTAGGTCTGAGGTTTCTGCTGAATGTTGACAGTGATGAAGCTCAAGGATTTTGTTTTCTTCGCCTAAGCCTAATGACACAAATGGAATTACTATCTTAGAGATTCATAAATCTGCATTAGTAATTTTTGCTGAAGCCCTGTTAGCACTGCAGACAATTTGGTGTAATCTGCAAGATCCTTTTTCTATTTTGGTGATGGCTTTGGTACAAGGTAGTCTTGATTTAGTCAGTTTTGCTCTCTATTTCCCTAACATAAGTTCTTAACAATCATGTAAAATGCATTGATTTGGACTTTTTCATTATACTTGGTTCATCTGTTGAATAATTTTGATTCTCTGCCGGGTCTGTCTTAGCCTGGTCCTACCAGACTCTGGTCCATTTCATTTGTACAGAGACTCTGGCCACTCTCCATTGACAAGTGTTAACTTCCTTGTTGAAGTTTAAAACTATTGGATCTGCCCAGAGCCACTCTGGATCTGCCATAACCAAGCGCTAACATTCGGTCGTGACGTCGGCTTAGCATCGCTAGCATTAGCCTTAGCCAACTCCTTCACCACTAGCTGGAAAATCTAACTTTTCCAGCTCGCCAGCTCGATGTTGAGGAGCGCCGCAACATCATGGCCACCAACAAAACTCAGCTTTTGTTTGATTGTTCTTGCTCGGTGCTTTAACTTCTGGATATTCAAACTTGTGCACAAACTCAACGTCATCGTTCTCAGCCACTCCCTTTGTTCACTGATTGGACCAGTAAAGATTGGCAGGAGAAAACCTGCGAATATACCTTTTAAACCCAGACCAAGTACTGAAGGAAAATGAAAATTGAGCGGAAGGACGTAGGAGGGCGGAGCCAGGCTAGGTCCGTCTCCTTTAGCATAAATATAATTTAAACAAAACTAGGTTGAAATCTATTATTGCTGGACTGTGTTTGATCATTGTGCTAAATCCTGACCAGATTTGTTACAGGGATAGTCAGCGGAAGTGTCTGTAATGTAAACTTCTGGATATTAAATGTTCATCTGCAATTTTCTGTTGCATATCATATGACATGGATAAGACATGGTTAAGTCAAATAATGAAGGGCTGCTTTAATTAAATTTAACAATATAATCATGCTATTTTCAACAATGTGTTGCTGTTGTTAGTTCTTTGTAGGTTGCATCCCCTGACCATTATGTCATGCCAGCAGTTGGGAAGCATGCCATGGGAACTTCACTTGATTGAGCTGCAGCATTTAATCATGGACAAGCTGAAACATACATGGTACGTTTACTACCACTTGACAACTTTAATGCTAATTTCCTCTGCCCCTGATCGCCAACAGCTCTCTGCTCTGAGCGCATCCGTCTCTCTCTCTCGCTCTCTCTCTCACTCGACAACACACACACACACACTACGCTACTACACTATTATAATATACCAAACTGTGTCAACACCATACAAATATGGGATTGAAACATCAAATGTTTAAAAAACACTTACAGGAAAATATAAAATTCTACAGAAAAGAGTAGTACCAAAAATGTGCAATATTTTAGTGGACACCCTAAATTTCTCAAATGTGGTTTTCTGGATCAAGCTTTGCGGGTAAAGTAACAAACAAGCTGAAACATAGGCCTATTCATTTTGAAATGGCCACCGGGGAAACTCCAACTCGACCGACCAATGGTGTAAGTTTATCAGTCACTCAGAGGCAGGCTTTCCTGTTCATGGGGCTGGCCCCCATTTTGTTGCAGTCCAGCCAAAAATATATAAATATACCATTTAAACTGCTGTTGCTTCTAGAAATGTACCAGAGTTGCACCAGATTTGAATGGAAGAACACCTAGCATTTATTATTTTTTCAGAACAGCAAATGTACTTATTTGCGTGTTTGATATTAATGTGGTTACCTGGCTAGTAAACTACAAGAAATCCTGGCTAGGCAATATATCGACATATATATCCACAATATTGGTGATTATTTATCAAAAATCTCATTGTGTAAATATTTTTGTGAAAGCACCAATAGTCAACCCTACAATATTGCTTTTTTGATTTTCTCCATATCGCCCAGCTCTAGGAGGAACAAAGGACAGATGAAGGAGAGAGTGATTGAAAACGAGAGAGGAGATGAATACACAGAAAAATGAGAGGGAGAGAGAGATGCGGCTTTTGCACCATTAATTGTGTTGAATTATTCAACTGACTCTAAAAGGACCACTGAAGCACTTCTCCCTCCTTGTGTGTGTGTGTGTGTGTGTGTGTGCGTGTGCAGGTGCCCTCGCGCAGTGTGTATGTGTGCGCGCATGTGCTTATATCATCTGCATATGTAGATTTCTATTTGTATATTTGTGTGTGTGTGTGTGTGTGTGTGTAGGGAATCAGGTGTGCGTTTCCCTTATGGAGTTTGTGGTATCCAGTCAGTGTCCTCCAGAAGAAACTACTCACTCTTTATTAATGAGAGCTGCATGGGTGTGTCAGGTTACATCTCACACACACACACACACACACACACACACACACACACGAATGCAATGAGACCTCTCTGGACAGCATCTTGTTCAGTAACACAAACACACACTGGTATGCTGTGGCGAGTCTTTATTAATCATCTCCCATTGATCAGCTGCCCGCTGCATTTGCCCTTTAATGCCAACTTAACTTAGGTTTCCCATCTGTCTGTGTCTATCCATCTCTCCACCTCCCTGTTTCTTGGACGTTAACATGGTTTCGGTTTCACATCTGTCAGCCAAACTAGCATGTGCCTCTCTTTCTCTCCAGACACCCCGCTCGCTCGGCTAAAAACTCACTAACTCCATGCAGCTTTTACGGTTTCTCATCCAAGGAATGTGTGAAAAAGATTAGCTTAGGTTTGGTTATGCAAAAACTTAATTGGTTGGTATGTTCTCAGATTTAGCTGAGGGGCATTGAGTGTCCAGTATAGCTGTAGTTCTGATGTAGTCCCGCTAGCTTTATCAGACCACAACCTCCTACAGTATATACACATGTATTTGCAGCCAAGTGTGAAGTGACTGGGATGAGAACCAGACCCTGCAGGTCTAAGGCCACGGCACTCTCCCGGAAGCGTTGGATTGCCTCTGTTGGATACGGAGTGAGTTGTTGCCCCAAATTAAATGTTGGTGTATCTTGGTGTGTTATTCATGAGGAGGATTGGTGCACCTTTGACACTGATGGGGTCATTTTACCTGGTTGTTATGGGGAAGATGGAGCTGAGTCTGAAGGCTAATCTCTCAATTCACCAGTTGATAAGATCTACCTTCCAGCCCTCATCTGTGGTCATATGACATTAAGGAAACATGGGCGGCTGGACTCTCGGGAACAGGGTGAGGAGCCTGGGCTTTCAGATGGAGGTTAGGGTAAGGTTGTGATCATGTTGAGTACAACTCCGTTGAGGCCTTGTTGCCAACACTGCATGAAAGAGATTCCAGGAGTTTGTGTTTCTGTCTTTAGAGATCATCAGTGTCTCTGGAACACACAGCCTCCTTACTACTTTCCAGGGCTCTACACTTAAATTTCACTTTAGGTGAAAGTCAGTTATTTTAAGAAATAACATGAATACATCTTTATTTTATCATTAAACTTAAAGTGTGAACACGATGCAGGGGCAGGCTGATTTAACTAAGAGTACTCAAGAATTTTTTTAAATATAGGATGTACTTAGGACTGAACAAAGGCCCGGGGTGCATTGTGCGTCATTATGCATTTCTTTTCAAACAGCGCAGAGGCTGCTGATTCTTTTGAGGTGCTGCAGTTATGGATGGGGTTTGCTAGCATTTTATCCAGTCTGAATCTGGTATCAAATCCCGTATTAAATCCAATTAGGTTCAGCATTCAGCCTTTGAGAAAACTGTAGTTATGAATAACTACAACTGAAAAGATTCGGCTAAAATATGTAGGGTGAGAGAACAGAAACTCTTTTGAGTGGCAGCCGAATTAATGTTCAAAACCCGCTGCTATAACTACAAAATTAGATAAGATAACACACAACTCGTTGGGAGCTCAGCTAATCTATTTATCTATTTTGCCAAACCAGGCACACACTGGTGTGCCCAAATACATTTTCACATACGCAGACAGGGTGAAATGGTCACACACGCTTGTGTTATACAGTATACACATTGAAGGACCCTGAGAACATTTGGGGCTGACCTACTGTACTGTCTGTCCCAAAAGTTCGAACAAAACACGGTGAAGCAGCATCATGTTGGCATGCAACACCGATCTGGAGTAATCTCCCAAATAATACTAGACGAGCCCCGACTTGGACCTCTTTGAAGTCAAAGCTGAAGCCATTTCTTTTTTTCTTTTAAACGTCCTTCATTTTAACTGGATGATGAGGGTTTTTGTCCATTTTATATTGTGTCTGTACTTTTTAATTGTAAATCTTTTATATTTACTATATTTCTGTTATTCTGTAAAGCACTTTGAATGGCCCCCAAATAAAGCTGCCTTGCTGAGAGTCCTGCTTAGGAATTTTTGTAATGAGTAATTTCAGGTTCCTTCCAGGACTGAACTATGTTTCCATCAAAAGCAACTCCGATGGGAAATAATGAAGTGTGCTGATAGGCAGCGCGATGCTATAGGCAGGCTTTTATTACTTGCTCATCGACAGACACTCAACCACTTAGCAAAGGCATGGCATAGGTTTCCTTTAGTCAGGAGCTCAAAATGGGATTTTTATGTCTCTGTGGCAGAGGTCTGATTGTTGTTTAAAAAAAGATCATTACTACAACCTGTTTCACTGTTCTGGTAGTTTGCCCAGACAGCCATGCTATGATCACATCAGTTGCACTGTGTATGCATTTGGTCTTTTTTTTATTTTTATTGCACTCCCTTTAAGCAACAATAATAATAAGTTTTATAATATATGGCGACTGTGCTTTCTCTTTACAGGTTTTCCATTACCTAACTCTGCTCAGAAAGCGCCTCACTCTGGACTCTTTTCCTCCGTTTCTGTCTTGATCTTGTCTTCAAGGTACAAATGGACCCTTCTCATGAGATGCGGATTGGAGTAAGCACATGAATAATTTGTATCTAATATCCCTTCTCCTCTCAGCAATATAAACATGCTTCTCCTCAGTGTCTCACCTCTCCTGATCCCCTATTCTCGGCCTCTCCTCTCCATTCTTCTCTCATTCAATCTCTCTTCGTCCCCTCTCTCTCGCGCGGTCCTTCCTTTCCTCACAGACTTCACTAAACATGCTTTGAGTGAAAATGGAAGTGGTTTATCACTCAGGTCCATTATGTTAGCATTCAGTAGATAGAGTCAAAGGACACCATGATTAATTGAAAAGGCTTGTGTGTATAAGTTTGTGTGTTGTGGTATTTAAATATTACAGCATGCATCACTCCCCTAGCGGGCTACTCAGTGTGTGTGTATTCATGCTTCAATGCATTATAAACCTACAATTTCAGCTCAGCTACAAATGGTAGAGTGTGAAGAAACAGGAGAAGTGAAATATACCACATGTCACAGGTCAAATTTTAACGCCACTGGATGCACATTGAATGTGTCAGAATCCACAGTCTACTGAGGCACATGTCTTCTAGAGATTAGTTTCCATAGTGTCCATGAGGAATCAATGTTAAACATGTTGCTTGACTTCTCAGGTTTTTGAAGTGCTCAGGGATGATGCACAGTCAGTCGCGTATGTATTAGGGCTGTGCAGTTAATCAGAATTTTAATCGCAATTACGATTTCGGCTCCTAACGATCGCAAAAACAGATTTATCAGAAAGAAGAAAAAAAAAAACGATTGTTTTGCACTTTACATTTTGTGGAAAATTTTTTAAAATGACAAAAGTATCAAGGCGACATCTTTCCAAAAGACAATTCTTTCCATAATCGAGCAGCCCTAATGTGTACGAGGTCTTTGAGACAAAGCTAATTAATCAACGATACATTATGAACTTCTATAAAGTTTTGCTCTCTTGTTATGAAAAGAGAAACAAGTCGTGTGATGCAGATCCCTGCAGCAAAGTCCACAGCATAGCTCTGATTGTTGACAGTATACAAAATCCATCATGTGAAAAACCTGACACCTCATCTTATGAAATTAAAAACAGTGTGTAGCCTATATAATGTGATTGAAGTCACTGATCTGAAAGGCTTTGTTGCTGAAAATGCAATCAGTTGGTGGACACCGAACCTCACACCTGCACAATGGATCTGTCCTCTCTCTCTCTCTCTCTCTCTCTCTCTCTCTCTCTCTCTCTCTCTCTCTCTCTCTCTCTCTCTCTCTCTGTCTCCTTTTGTAAACACATTACAAATAATGTTTCAGTGTCAAGTTTTAATTGATGAAAAGCTTCAGGCTGAGACATCTGTTTGTTCCTTAATGAATTTAAAATCTTTAAAAAAAAAAGTCTATTCAACCTTTTATTTTGTCAAATGCATATTATAAGCCTCAAGCATGGTATATATTATAAACATTGCAAAGTGCATCAACTGTCTCAGGTGCGCAAATAAAAAAGTATGAGGGAAGGTCAGAAGTGTTAGAGCTTTGAACTAGATTGGAGATACGTTTTAAATTGGCAACTGGTAAAATATTGATGGTAAGACCAGGCATTAATTGATACCTCACCTATCATAAAAAAAACCGTCTAGAAACTAAATGTTCTGCATACATGTCCAACACTTGACTTTTAAAAGCAAGCTATTTTATTTTATTGATTTATTTTTAGGAATGTGTTAGAAGGTCTGCCCACTATTCATGGTGCTCCTAAGTTCTGCTCTGCGTTTCCTGTAGTCTGAACATGAGTAGTGTGGACGCAGCCAAACACAAGGTGCGCTGTGGGTTACTCAGCAGAGCCAGGCGCTTTCAACCTCCCTGCGGGCGGGTTGAGGTCCGTGCAGGCACGGAAACTCTAAAATGCACTTAAGTGAGAAGTCCTCAGATTAGACAGAATTCTGCATTTTAGAATCATATGCTCCCTAAAAATAAATGTATGCCACCTTAAAAATTGAAAGAGGAGCATGTGTGCAACTTTCATTTCAAAGTCAGGGTGACTACATTTGGTTATTTTCTGCTCCTCAGTTCTCCAGTTCAGGAGTGTGTCACCATCTAACTCTGCAAGACACACTGGCCCAAAAAGTGTGGAGGTGTCATCCTAAGTTATTAGATTTACATTATAAATACTGATAAAGTGGGGATTTTTAATGCCGTTCGGAGTGGGTTAGCCTGCTGAGACTTACACTTTATTCCAAACACTCACTATTTTCTTTCTCACTTTGTCAGGGGATTTGTCAGTTGTCTCAGTTTATTTTTTTTTTTTTTTTTTTCGGTGTCACTGAGGACACGGGGAGGTGAGAATGAGGAAGGGAGGCAAAGGAGACGGGACAGAAGGAGGAAAGGATGGGCTGATGGATGAACAGAGTGGGTACTGTGTCTGGTGGCGCCATTCTTAGAGTGATGTATAAGAAAGAGATGAAGAGACAACATCTGCAATAACGGCAGATAGTGATATATGTCTTTCTTTTGGTGGAAAGACAATCTTTAGGATAGACGAATTAAGGTTTCATTGGAATAAATAGTGTCGGCGTAACATCAGAATTTAGACCAAAGTACAGCAACATCACTACTGCATGTTTAAAGCTACACAATGTTGCCATTGTTTTTATAGTTTGCATGGACCCCTGAGTACATTTCCCCAAAGGGGTGTTGATGTCCGTTGTTTGTCCATCTTCTCAAAAAGTCCTTCATATTTGGCTCCTGACACTAGTTAGTTAAGTTAAGTTGGATTGGGATTCAGTTAAAGACACAGTGAACTGTCAAAATAACATTATATGGTACCAGCTCGGCTTGGCTCGGCTCAACTCGGCCGCGGTGCCCCATCCTCCTTTTTCCATTGCAGATTTAGTACCGCCACATGTGTGAGGTGAGCGCGGCTGGTCGTCATAGCGCCGCCGCAGGAAACTGCTGTGACCTAACGCGACACACACGCAGAACGTCGAAGGTGTGTTGTTGTTGCCACAGGACACCCCCGTCTGTCGCTTTCACGTCACCTTTTGGTATCGCCTCAGCTCGCTTGGAACCTAGACGGAGGTGGTACTAAAAAAAAGTACCTGTTAGCAGGTACCAGGGACTTTTGGAAAAACGCCTTTAGTGTCCCAATTTCATGCTACATACTAACTGTATACAGTAGCCCATACTTACTCTTCTATTATTATTATTCTATTATTACTTTTTCCAACATCATTTGCAAGCTGTCTTACATCCATCTACTTTCTTAGCCTTTTTTTTTGCAACTGCTTTGTAGCTCCTCCAGGTGTTTTGTGCATTGCATTGTGGGACAATAGTGTCCCTTAATAGCCAACTAAAAACAAATACACATCTAATATGTACCGAGTTTCTTTGAGCATTCTTAATTTAGTCACTTTTCCTGTGTGAACACACTACATACTTACTGTAAAACCTTCTTTGGATTAGCATGTATGGAGTTGGGACACAGCTTTATACTCTGCCAGCTCTATTTCAAATCTTTTTCTCCTCTTACTTCCACTCCCTCTTTTTCTCGCCCTTCTTCTTTTTCCCTCCCTATTTTCCTTCTCACCACTCCGCTCTTCTAATTTAGCCCCCCCAAGAGTGATGTTTAAATTCAATTTTAGCTTGCAGAAAACACTTGGTAGAAGTCCTGGATGTTTATAATATCAAATATTCATATCAATCAAAAAAGCATCTGTATTCCAGTTATTTTGACAATGCTTATAGATATTTAGATGGAAGGAGGAGGGCTAAATGGATGCAAACGCTGATAAAAGGACAATATGGAGATGTGTATAGGATGAATGGATGGATGGCTGGATGGTGTGTACTTCAGCAGAGAAAAAGGGGTTAAGGGGTTAGGATGGCTGCAAAAGAGAGGGAGGGTGAGACAGAGGCGAAGAGAAAGCTTTTTGCAACCTGCCACCAGAGACATCACAGTTTTTCTGCTCAGAGGGTTTTCACTCGTTAAGAACAGCTTTGTGTGTGTGTGTGTGTGTGTGTGTGTGTGTGTGTGTGTGTGTGTGTGTGTGTGTGTGTGTGTGTGTGTGTGTGTGTGTGTGTGTGTGTGTGTGCGCCCAGCTAAGCCTCAACATGTTAGCACTGCCGGGACTGCCTTACGCTCCCCTGTCCTCTCCTGCACTCCTCCCTGACTTTTGTCTTTGTCTTTCTTCTTTTGATGTCACTTCTTGGTGTTGCTTCTGACTTTCCCTTCCTTCCTTTCTCCTTTCCTTATTTCTTCCATAAATCTCTTCTCTTTCTCTCCATGTTTTCTTGCAGTTTGCTCTTCTTTTAAAAGGGTTCTGGGTTGTCTGTTGTTGTTTTTTTTTTGTAGCAATGCCATTAGGTCCATATCCTCTCCCATTGCACCTGAGTATCACTGACAGGCCGCAAACACTCACAGAAAAGCTTTACTGTCAATAATGGATTAACCAACTTGCAAAAAGGAGTAAGATATATAAAGGAGAGGATGGAGTAAAGAACAGAGGTGTATTTTTTATTAAAAACTGTGGCTGTGTTTGCCACAGTGAAGGAAAAAAAGCTTGATTGCTCATGAACTTGTCAATATTGAGTGTGTGACAGAGGCAACGAGGAAGTGAGGTGGAAGAGAATAAGTTAGTTTGTGTTTGACGTCCCCCTAAAGAAAATGATGTCCGGTAACCGTCATGCCACTCAGTCCGGACTATTTATCAGACATCCGAAACGCAAACAATGAGAGAGGATGCCTCGGCTCGGAGGGTCATGGCTCTTCAAGAGACGGGAGTGAGATGCAGTGTGACAGGCAGGCAGACAGTTAGATAGACGGGCAGGTAGGCATGCCACAAAATTGGTTGGTGGGAGGTAAAATCTACTCTGACGCGGGTCAGGTCAAACAGTGCGTTGCAATGACAAATTGCAATTTTCCAACCACCTCAGCCAAAATTGGGCAGGTTTAGTGCGCCAAGCAGCCTGGTTTTATGAGAGCTGAAACTTTATACGAGAGATTAATCTCCGCTCTCCTTCCGTTGCCTTTGCTCCCTTTACACTGTGTCAAAGCCCTCAGGTTATGGTTGAAGTGATCAGTAGTGGAAAAAAGTTGGTAAAAATATAAAGAAAACACTGTGCACCACTGTTGTGTTCCAAATAATTGATTCTTTTTGTATACTGGGGTGTTCGTCAGGGAACACTTCAGTGATGCCTCAGTGATGAAATGAGACATTAGATCCATCGTCAAATGCTTAATGGTGATCCCAAAACTTCTCCCATGCACAAAAACATAGCAGTAAATATAAGCGATTGCAATAACACTTTTTGACTTCTGTAGTAGGGATTTTACAAACGCAGCAGCAGGTCTGAAATGCATGATATATTCAAAAATACATCAGCCATACTATCAACCATGCACCTATTTCATTAAGACAGCACCTATAACAATTACCAATCATGTAACTTTTAGGTAAAGTTAATAAGTTATAGATATATATAGTATGTAGTACTAAAACACTTTCAGTAGTGATTGACAGTGGACTAGTCTCGCTTTGCCAGACCATCCACAGCGCTGCGGAGGAGGGTCTGGCTAGTCACCCAGCATTCCGGGATGGGAGAAAAACCTGCTCAGGTTTATTGGCATTTCTTTAAACCAATCACAATCGTCGTGGGTGGCGCTAAGCTCCGCACGGAGCCGCTGCTAAATAACCTCGGGAAGGAACTTGTTTTAGTGGAACGTGTGTTCGTTCAAAGGTTGTTTTAGTCGTGCAACAGAAAACTCAGATTTAAGATTAAGATTTATGTATTTGATTAGGACAACGCACATTAATCAACATTTCTGTAAATGCGCCAATGTTAGCCAGGCAGTTAGTTTTCAACCGTAGTCCTAGTTACCTAGCATGCATGTCTTTATGGTGGGAGGAAACCAGAGCACCTGGAAGAAACCCACGCAAACAATTTTTTTCCTCTCCGCTCTCCTGCAGTATATTTTCAGTATATCATACATATTGTAATAATCTCATTTTCTCCTTCTTTCTCATTCCTCTCACCCTCTATCTCCACGAGGTCTGCTCTTCTGTCATTACCATTTGTCTGTTTTCTATTGCCATTTCTGCTCACTTGCCCCTCACCCTGAACTCCCCAACCCCCCCCACCCATGCGTGTGCGCACGCACGCACACACACACTACAATTGTAGTATACTTTGACATGCCTTTGACCCTTAATGTGCAGTATGTATGATTCATGAGTCTTTTGTGTCCTGAGAACCACATGATTTGAAAAAGGCATCCTCTATCTCTCCCCACATTGGTAGAGAGCCACCCGTTCTCACTCTCAACTCGTCCAATAGGGCAGCTCGGTCAGTGGCCCTCAGCATCTGATACCGACACACGCAAGGCACCCTTTAGCATCTGTATGAGACGCCCCGGGCTTTCAACTAACCCCAACGTAAAACATCCGTGGCAATATTAGATGCTGAGAGCGACGTCTCTACCGTGGCGCTGTGAGACGTAGTATAAAGAGCGACAAAGGCCGCGTAGGGAGGAGGTTGGGATGGAAGGAGGGTTAAATCAAACACAGGACTGTTACCCGGGAGGCCGCTGTTTGTGTCCCGTGGGAAACCAGAAGTCAGCTTATTTTAACTTGAAACCACATTCTTTTCCTGAACCTGAGTATACTGCAAGTTAAAAAAAAATTATCCTGACCAAGCGTTCGTATGTGGCGAGTGAGAATGTGTTGTAGAGACATTAATAATTGGCATAAGAGTGCAAGACAAAGTGGCTTCCATTTCAGATCTGTATTTTTCTCTACACATTTGTACAATTCAAATTAGTTCAGTTCTGTACACACTCATGCAATTTGGGTCAGCACAGTGGAGATGAGTTTAATGTGAGTGACAGTAGAAATTCCTTTCATTCTCTCTTAATATTGACCAAATTTCTTTTTTCAAATGCTGTGTAATGGTGCATGAGAATAATATTTTGACAGAAGAGTTAATGTTGCCTATGAGAGGAATGTCTACTATGACAATGTAAGAAATAGTACTATTGAGGCCATGAAACCATGTACTACTTGTTTTTCAGCAGGATTGAAACACCTCTGTAACAGCAAAGATAATGTGTGTGTGCGTTGCTCTTTTTGTATTTGACTGTTTATGTCACAGGTTTCATCTCTGAGGTGTCATATCCCTTAGCCTAGATACAAAATTACCCAAATTCAGTCTCTATATGCTATCTGTGTGTTACAGTATGTGGTTTACCAATAATTGGAAGCCTACTTTAGTTTATGCAGCCTACTATAGTCAACCCAGAATGACCCATCTCTACAGCTTCCAAATGTTGTTTCTTTTTTTTTTACAGCTGTAACACACTATACAGAGAATAACATTTGAAACTGCTGCCAATATTCCCCCATCTCTACTGCCTAAAATAATGTTGCATATCAAAGACTGAATACTCCATTGCTTTTGGTAATTTAACCTTCTTTTATGACTTAAAATGTGTGAAACATTTTCTGCACAGTGCCTTTACTAGCAATAAAACAGTTTAATGAGAAAGCATTTTAATGAGAAAGGTCAACTACGTAAAACATTCTCTGACAGTTATGTTTACGCAGTGGATGTACATTATTTATGAATGCTTATTTTCATGTTCATTTTGTGAAAAAAAGAAAAACATTCATACGTTCTGTCCTGGCTGAAATGTAAGAGAAAATAAATGAAAGACAGTTGATGTTTCTAGACAATCTAAAGTGCCACAGCCACACTGTGTATGGCAACATGTCGATTTTCTCATGATAATACAAGACAGGGGTGCTAAAATCAGGGAAGGGTGATGGCTCAGAAGAAGAAAAATAAATGGGTATTAAAGTAGTGAGTTCAGCCCTTTCTCCCATTCTCACAGAGAGCCGGGTTGGCTCAGTAGGTAGAGCAGGTGCACATATACTGAGAGGTTTATGCCTCGACGCAGAGGTCCAGGGTTCGACTCCGACCTGTGACGATTTCCTGCATGCCTTCCCCCCCTCTTTCTCACCTAGCTCCCCTGTCAAATTAAGGGTGGAAAAGCCCAAAGAAATATATTTAAAAAAAAAAAGCTGAATTTTAATTTCTGCAAAATTAATTAGCAGAGTTAGTTGAAGAACAGGGAACTAGTTGTTTGTGTGTGGTATGTGTGTACGTGTATATACATGTATGTATGTGTATGTCTATATATTTGTATTCGTGTATTTGTTAGAAGGATTTGTATATGCAACGGGAAGATGTTTGTTGAATAAGTGAATTTGTGGTGTCTTGTAATCCCATGTGGGATGGGGCAAGATGTTTGGCATGACACAGAAATAAAATATAACTAACTAACTACAGTAAACTTAATAAAAAATATTTCAAATGATGTAATTAATAAACTAAAAGAAAGATTTGATTTTATTAAGCAAAGGTGAATGAGGTGACAGACTGGGCTGCGAGGGTTAAGGAGGGAGATGACGGCAATGAGTGAGGGATGAAAGAAGGAGACGTTAAGGGGACTTATGTGTTTTAACAAATTTAAAAGACATGTCTGGATTCTGGAACAGAGCAAAAGGGTGTGAAATGGAAAGAGTGGAAAAAGTGCCAGAAGCTGTATAAAATAGATGGAAATGCTGGGTCACGCATCATAAGCCTCTTCTCAAACTGTTATGTGCAGTGACAAAATGGATAACACAGTACATTGGACATTGAGCTGATTTTTAAACAAACAAATGGTTAGTCTAGTTGGTTTTCCCCATTGAAATGTTGATGGTCATCAAATTTACACCAAAAAAGTAAACAGGCCGGTTTTGAGGGTTCCACTCCCTGTGTAGGGCCCTATAAAATCTGTTTAACTCTTTTTCAAATTCCGTTGTATTTTTTTTTTCAAATTCCGTGTTTTTGGATTTATTTTTAGCCGTTAAGGATTTTTTCGGATTTGCTTGTTTTCTCTTCTAAGCAGTATTGACCTTTCAAAACTCAGTGACACAAACCAGTTCAGCTTTTTTATTTAAACTGTTAATATATTCAGCAAAGCACATTTAAAATGACCTAAATAAAAGCTAATCGGATGCTCACCTATAACAATGTTGAGGACACTGCGATCTCTGTTGTCAGAGGTTTCGTCGACAACAACCAAGATTTTCTTTACACGGATCTCTGGCAGCACTTTTTGCCACCGTTGTCTTATCGGGAGGCGCCACTCGCGTCGACTTACTAGGCCATTTGGACATGGTTTAGGTAGAGACCTGTCTCTGCTTGTTGTTGAGACCTTTCTCCGCTTGTTGTTTTAAACTGAAAAATTGGAAAAATAAATCGTTCATTTAATATGTCAACAAAATATATGCAAATTCCGTGAGCTTCCGCCTGTATAACAGAATTCCATTTTCATGTGTAGATTCCGCATCGTGGAAATCATAGGGCCCTACCTGTGTAAGTAATAGGTAGTAGGGGAGCTCAACAGGTAGATGGGTTTCTATGTAAGCCCACACATTGGCAGGGACTCGCCACACCAGGATACACCACTCTTTTTATTTCCCTGGGTCGTAGCATCAGATTGTCATGGTCACATGGTGGTCGTTTGTACGGGTGCCCTGAGAGTTCAACACTCTGAAAAATCATACGGATAGCCATGGCACAACACACTCACTATATGTTGTCGCCTGAAGGCTTTGTGCTAATATACTCCCTTTGACATAACAGCAAATCCTTTCTCCAGTACTACTTGTGCCGTGACAAGATGAATAGCAATTGTAAGACATTTGCTCCTCAGATTAGCACATGTCGGCTACTGTACTTTGACTTCCTGCTCTGTATGTGCAGCATGTCCAATATGTGATCCACGCACCAAATGGAATGCTTCATATGGCGAGACACGGCTGGCGTGTTTCATCCTTAGCGGTGTGAAGGTCGGGATGGTGGAGTGGCGTGTAACACGTTCAAGTTATTAATTCATCATTTCGGACTAACAAATAATGTAGGCTTCATTTAAATAGTTTTAGTAAGCAACCCTAACCATATGATAATGTAAGACCAAAATGAAACGTTTAAAGTGAACTCTTTAAAATATTGTCATCTCATTTTGCAGAATGGTTCCATTTTGTTTTTTTTCGTATGGAAGAACTACTGTCGCTTTAATTCAGTTACAACATCTGCAGGTATTTTTACCACACTATTTTCTTTTTCCAGGTATTTGGTGTAAATCATTTGGTATGACTCCTGTGAAAGGATTTTCTAACATCATCTTTTCTGGATATGATAAAGCAGTGGAGTAAAACCCAGACCTCCAGGCCTTTAGCACCTCGGGGCTAGAGCATCATATTTCTCCCCAGGCAGAGGTGTTCTTTCCTGGGGGACAGAGAGCCTAATGAAGGGTCATCCATCCGGAGCCTTGGGTGCAATCTGGCTGATCAATAGGGAAAACACACACACACACACACACACACCTCGTTCCTATAAATTAAGTTCAACTTATTATTACACGGACACATAGCTGTGCAGGCAAGCGTAACCATTAGCACACTTTCAAGTATAGATACACAGATGCATGTACATGTTGCACATACACCCACATTCACAAACAAAACGAACAGAAGAAGACATGCACTCAAGAAAGAGACATGCATTCACAGATACATACACATTCCCTGTACACCCCCCAGCTCCTGGAGGACATGTTGAGCCCTCAGTGATCTGTCTTCATAGCAGCAGCATCTGCTCTTGTCCCTGTCTGTCTGTACGATGTATGAGTGGGAGGTAATTGCAGCGCACAAGACCATCACAGTGACATTAACACATGATGGGGATTAAGTGAATACCAATACTGCAGTACCAATATTATCATTCTTTTTTTCCCCTCTCATTCCCCCTCTCTTTTTTTGAGGCATATTTGGTATTGTTTCTGTCATTCTTATGCTATTGTGTTGTCTTTCGATTTGTTTGCTGGCAGATAAGTGCAGTCAGTAGGATTGCTACTTTCATGGACCACTTGCATGATAACTAGCACTATCATAGAGGCTGTCAACAGCTTTTTCAATATGGTTTTTATGGCTTCTCTGCAGTGTGAACGTGTATGCAGAATTTGTATAATGTCAATAATGTTGTTTGTGGCTCTGGTCTCACTCAGGCCCATGATCTCCCAGGACATTGAGTCCAAAGACGCCGATTAGCCTGACCTGTTGTATTGAGGATAGTGTGATCATACAGAAAGAGAAAGTAAAACTAAATACCTGCTGGAACAGGAATAATATCTTAGAGGGGTGTAAAATGATCAAAAGTTTTATATTTTGAATGTAAGTATTGTCTTAACACAGGACATACACTCATCCACTTCACTAGATTTCTTTTTAAAGTACAAGCTAATTTAAAGTACAAATACTGCCAACAAAAAGGAAAAAAATTACAAATTTAAGATTAATCAACCCTATGGAGGTACTTGCTAAATTATCGCAGCGATTAGCACTTACACTTCTATTAAATACAAATTAGCTGGTATTAACTAATTAAGCACCTCTGCAGTCAGATTGCCACACAATTGTAACATGGGTTTGTTACTCATCAAACCATGTCAGTCAGCCTGTGTCTATATAGCTGTTTTTGTCAGATTATTTAAAATCCTGTCACATATACTGTAATCTGTTGCTCACCCAATGCTGATGAGTCATTATTTCCACTAAATAGTATTAAACAAAGGTCACAACAAATAATTAGAATCTAATAGCTGTGCTTATTTCAGTAACTCTAAAAGGTTTTTTTTTTTTTTAAACTCAGATTCATATAATCCTGTAACATGTAATCCCTCGCCCCCCCAGCCCTGATGAGTCATCACTTCTATTAAGAAGCAGTCACACATATTACACAGCTGTTATCTTCCATAGCCTTTTATCTTGCTTTGCTCTCAGCTAGTTTCCTTATCTTCATAAAAGCACGCCTTTATCCAGCTCATAGCACTGTCTTGGGGGTAGGGTGAAGTGTGTGTCCGTGTGTCTGTCTGTGTGTGTGTGTGTGTGTGTGTGTCTGTCTGTGTTTGTGTGTGTGTGTGTGTGTGTGTGTATGTCTCTGTGTGTGTGTGTCCGTCTGCGTGTGTGTGTGTCTGTCTGTCTGTCTGTGTGTGTGTCCGTCTGCGTGTGTGTCCGTCCGTCTGTGTCTGTCTGTCTCTGTCTCTGTCTCTGTCTGTGTGTGTGTGTGTGTGTGTGTGTGTGTGTGTGTATTCCTCTTACATCTATAACAGGTTTCATCAGCTTATAAAGCTCAGCATGTTTCTGCAGTGTGCAGTGGTTTGTGCCGTTATGTGATTTTACAATTAGTTTCTCTTATCTTTAAGGGAGCAACCTTTTATCCCACTTCTTGTTCATAGCATTGTCTTGTTGGCCTCTGTAATCATATTCCTTGTTCTTATCACAGCCCTCTTGTTGCGAGTTGCACTATTTTTTTTCAAA
This sequence comes from Perca flavescens, assembly GCF_004354835.1. Taxonomy (NCBI): domain Eukaryota; kingdom Metazoa; phylum Chordata; class Actinopteri; order Perciformes; family Percidae; genus Perca; species Perca flavescens. The sequence continues at coordinate 27,934,340 of NC_041347.1, forward strand.
GCTATTTGTTATTACTGGGAGATAAAAATGCTGACTTATTGTAGTGCCTGCTCCTATTCTAAATGCTATTCTTTTCAGTTTTTTTCAGCAGTGTATTGTAGTCCCTTGAACATCTTTATTACAGTGCTGCTAGAAGTGACAGCTAGACACAGGAAACTTTGCACAGGCCGTTTGGTTGCACTCATCCAGTGTTCCTAACAGAATATCACAGGAGCATCTAAACCCCAGACTCTGAGCCTAAACCCCAGACACTGCCCACAGTGACAAAGCTGACTTATACAAATGCCCGCACTTCACGTAATTTACGTAACAATGTCGGCTGAAAATCTGAAATGTAAATGGTGGAAATGAGAAAGGTATGACTGTGGATGCGGATAACACAGTGGGCTACACAGGGTAAAAACTCGCCTCAGGCACAGAGAAGCAGAATGAGCAGTGCAGCCTTTCCTTTCAAAACCATTATTCCTGAATGGTCATTTGGCCAATGCACTGAATGTAGGTGATTCAGCAGAAAGTTGATAAAACCTGCCTATTCACTCTTTACTTTATCGAAAAAACCTTAATCGAAATAGCGTCTGCACATTGTTGTCATTTTTCTGAAAAATAAAAAAGAATGTGTCAGCCTTATCAGTGCTCTGTTTATTCGTTCTTGACCCAGCGGCATATCTGCCTAGCATATGGATTCCCACCTTTTATACTGAGGGCAAAGCCTATGAAATGTTTTGACAAAAGGGCCATGGAGACAAGTATTAAAAAGTAAAATGAACTGAAAAAGTCAATAAAGGCCCCAGCATCATTCGGGTCAAAACTCCATGCAGCAATACCGATCCAAACTTTTATGGTAAAATATCAGAACAACCTAGGAAGAATTGGCAGGTATGTGGGATGAGAGACTCAGCGCCTAATGGTGAGATTCCCCTGAACAAGGCACTTAACCTTCAGCAGCCCATTTGCCAACAGTAAAACCCTGTATCTGCCAGAGTACTACAGTATGAATATGGATAAGTGTGAAAAAGGGTGTTGCTGAAAACGAACATGTCCACTCAGTTAACCCGTGGATAGATAAAGATGAATTCAGTCCAATGCCTTGAGCTAAATTTCAGCTTCTGATGTCTGAGAAATTGGATTGTGCATTTTATTTTTGTTTTTGTGATCTTGGTGTAGTTACTTTTGTGTGCATACTTAGGGGCATAGCGCAAAATGTTGGGCCCTGTAGAAAGGCATTCTCTATGGGCCCCCACCCCGCATCAACAGCTATTCATTGTAGCATCTTTTTGGGCCCTGCTCATATGAGGGCCCTGGGTACTCAGTCCTATTTCCACCCCCAGCCCGACCACCCTGGTGCATACTCATCGTGAAATTGCCATTTACTATACAGCTAATCAGATGACATTTGGAGCAGATCAATTGCACCTTGTTTCTAATTTTTCCAGACTGAAGCGGTGACACGGTTTGTGAATATCTGTTTTGTTAAAGGAACACGCCGACTTACTGGGAATTTAGCTTATTCACCGTAACCCCCAGAATTAGACAAGTCCATACATACCCTTCTCATCTCTGTGTGTGCTGTAAGGCTGTCTGATGGCTCCAGGGGCATCAGGCCAGCACAGATCCTGCAGGTGAATGGTTCCAGTAATCCTACTGCTCCGAATAAGTGACAAAATAACGCCAACATGTTCCTATTTACATGTTGTGATTTATAGAGTCACAGCGTGTACAAAAAATAACGTAACATGAAACACACCCATCTTCTAACTGTAAACAAACTGGGAACTATATTCTCAGGCGGAAGAATATAGTACTTGGGCGGAGTGATATGCTCGCAGCAAGCCTGTCTGAGAATATAGTTCCCGGTTTGTTTACTGTTAGAAGATGGCTGTGTCTCATCTTACGTGGTTTTTTGTACACGCTGTGACTCTACAAATCACAACATGTAAATAGGAACATGTTGGTGTTATTTTGTCACTTTTGTCACAATTGGGAGCAGTAGGCTAGTTGGAACCAGTTACCTGCAGGATCTGTGCTGGGCTAAGCTAATGCTGGAACCGTCAGACAGCGTTACAGCACGCACGGAGATGAGAAGGGTATGTATGGACTTGTCTTACTCTGGGGGTTACAGTGAATAAGCTAAATTCCCAATAAGTCGGCGTGTTCCTTTAACAAGGTCTGTAAACCTCCTGTAAACATATTTACCAGTGATTTTATCTCCCACTGTACAGACACATAGACATAAAGTGTAGGGGTGTGAATCTTCACTGCTCTTACGATTCAATTTAATCACGATTATCCTGTCTACGATTCGAATCGATTCGATATCAAGATGTGTCACCTCCTCAATATTATTATATATTGCTACACATTAGACTGGGTAAACCCAGACCGATCTGCCGGCGATTTGATTTCCCCTGCAGCTCAGGCTGGAAACCTGTACATTTTTCTATCCTGCTTCCGTTACAAATCTGCGGGGACCAATCACAAACTGGCTTATCCACCTGGCGCGCTTTTGGCGGACAAAAACACGATGACGAAAGAGAAGCGACCAAGCAGCTTTTTGTTTACATTCAACATGAAGGCCACCGAAGCGCAGCAACCCGTTGATGCCGCTGTCGCTGCTACGTCACCCGGATCGTTGCTCTGATTGGTTGAAGGACTATCCAATTGCGTACAGACTCATTTGAACTATGCCCGTTGATCGCGCCTCTCGTGCAGTAGAAAATACAGAGCACACTCCCCAGACTAATGTTCAATCTTAAAAGACTGAGCTTGGTCTGGTGATAGCCAGGCTAGCTACACATGGCTTTCATCGACAAATTCAAGCAGTCAGATGTATATGACCTCCCCTTTTTATTGTATCTGCTCTTAAAAAAGACACTTCCTGAATGTAGCGGAGTCTGAACACAGCAGACAACAGACAAAAGGCAAAAAAAGCAGCGAGCGGAAAATCAACAAGTTACATCAGTAGGCAACAAGCGGTTATGGTCTGTCGACGCATCTAAGCAGAATCGTCCACCTCCGCAACACGATGCATCAATGCAGTGATTAAATTCAACACCCCTAATAATGTGGTAGTTTGATGTTACTGGTGATCCAAATGTCCTGTGTATTACCTACATGCTATAAACATCAAGCGTTTTTATGTCCCCAAGTAGCTGCTGTCTTGTAGTGAAATCACTTGAGTACATGCACGCACGAGATAGGGAGACACACAGACAGACTCGCGCTGCAAAATACCTATGGGGGCGATATGAAATCTAACCGGGCGTGTAATCTAAAGATTTCTACCAGAGGAATATTCACTTTTCCATCAGTCTGTTGCTTCATCCCTCTGTTATCACAATCCCTCTGTCGTTTATTCCTCCCTCCTTCTGCCTCCGCTCTTGCAGACGCTCTCACTTTCTCAAGTAAACATCACCAGATGGAAATGGACTTATTGTGTGTGTGTGTGTGTGTGTGTGTGTGTGTGTGTGTGTGTGTGTGTGTGTGTGTGTGTGTGTGTGTGTGTGTGCCTGTATACCGTAAGTCAACTTTTGCTGTGTGTGAGAAAGAGAGTTTTATTTTTTTTATTACTTATTCTGTACCATGCACCTCCCTTTCTTCTTGGATTCCTTTCCTAAAAGCAAATATCCCTTTCCAATACACAGACACACAGTAACACACTTGAATGGACCAAAGGGCTCCCATGTGTCCACGGGGGAAAGCCAATCGTCCCATCGTGGTATTGCTGCTTTATGAAAAATGTATGATAGGATATGATACAAAGCAGAACTCATATCTACACAGTTGTGAATTAATCATTTGGTTTTAAGAGCACTCAATAAGTCTGCCAGTGGCTTTAAAATGTATTTTATCAATGTTTTCTTTTTCGTTAACCAGCTGGTTAAGTGCTTTTGACAGAATAGGCAGCCCTCTTCTGCACTTTCATCTCTCTTTCCTTTTAATTCCATCTTTTCTTTTATCTCATTCTTTTTGTCCCTCTGTCTGTCCATCCAGCACACCTCTCTATATCTCATTTTGAAGCTGCAGCTATGACTCAGTAAACACTGGTCTAATCATTCTGCCCTTCCAGAAGTCCGATTGCCAGCTTCCGTTTTGAAATATCATCAATATTTAATTAAGTGATTATCTCTTTAGGACACAACACAGATAGGAAAAAGGAAAGAGGCTTAAAATGTGGCTCCAGTTCATGGATAATCCTTTTGTCAAAGTGGCCTGCCCCGCACTGGTGTTACTGTCCACCCACCTGACCAAACTAAAGGCGTACAGATAAAAAAAATTTAAAAAAAGATGGGCTCAGAATGTTTTTAGAATTGAGCTTTTTTCCAGTCCGGGTGTCTGCCTCCCTACCAATTTCTTCCTGCTCCACCTTGAAGTTCCAAAGTTGTAGTTGTAGTCATTCTGAAGCCGTAAATACCCCGTTTGGTTTAGACGAGGGGTGGTGCCGGGAAAAGCATGCACCAGACAGGACATGACACGGTTCCCACTGCGTCACGGAGCCAGTCGTAGTTTGGTCATAAACAATTGAGTTTCTTGCTGTTCCTGCTCCAGTCAGACATTGTCTTCGCCATCTTTGTGTAAATCGCCCTTCTTCACCCTCGGTTGTTTTCTTCCGGTTTTGCGCCCACTTTTGCTGTGAATTCTCACACTTTGGGATAAATCACAGATTACACAGACTTTGTACTAGGGAGCTGGTAGGGTCAAGATAGTTTGATATCCAATCCAACTGATTTGGACATTTGCGTTCTGACATACAGCTCCGCCGGGTAATGTCTAGATGAATTCAATTTTGCAATGCATGTTTGAAAGAGGCTTTAGAAAGTGTAGAAAGAAAATATTTCAATTACAATGCAAACAACACGAATGTCCCCTTTACCCTTTTGAAAAATATCTCAGCTGGGCTTTTATGTACCTTCCATTAACATCTTGAAAAGAAGACATGCTGTGGGTCATCTATATGGTCTCAGACCAAGGCGGCCTTGAGCCAAACATAAGAGCACAAACAAAGGTCTATAGAACCATGCAACGCACATTGTACAGTTAAACTCCTGAATCATGAGGCTTGATCATATACACCATAGGCTTCTTTGGAAGGCAGCAGAGACGTGTGATTATTTAATAACTGGTAAACATCCCTGAGCCCCTCGTACATTTTTAAAGCTGAAGTTATTCAGTTGTTACTTCCTGGAGGTGGAATCTGCTGCTACACAATATAACCCAAGTGTTCTGTTACAGGCTGAACTTGTAGCTTTCCTGGAGGCCATTAGGCCCTCATATTGAACTATCAGTAGGAAAGATAGATCTATTAAACCAGCTTTGATTTTAATAGCAGGACTCTTTTGGGAGCATCCGGAGCAAACCACTAATGCTAGAATTCAAAAGCCAGTAACCAAGGTTGGCATTGCAGTCTTAAGTGGTAGCCCTGTTAGTGTCACAGACAGGCATCAGGGCCTCTGCTGGGTAACTAGACACTCAAGGTTAGACTGTAACTTCTGCTGATGAAAATATGCAACCCATTCTGATGCACATTTTTTTTCAGCCAGTGAAAGGAGTCCATCCCTGTGCAAATAACACTGAACTCTTTCCATATTTAAGTTTTGGTCGTATATGTGCAACTTAAATTCAAGAATGTAAGCAAATATGTGTATAAAGGAGGATGAGGAGGTGATGCGGAGGAGTAAGGAGGAAGAGGAGGAAAGAAGGCATAAAGTGTTGGGCTGCCCTGTTAAAAAAAGCCTAAAAATGGCCAAAAAAAAAGAAATCTTAAAAAAGGGAGGATTCAAAGAAGATGAGGAGGTTATAAAGGGTGAGAAGGAAGGGAGGACATGGATGGAGTTGGATAGGAAGAGTGAAGAAAAGGGAGGAATCAAAGGGGAGGAGGTGAAGACAGAAGAGGATGTCATCAATCACAGATATTTGCAAAGTTAGCCTTTGTTTGTCTTTATTTTAGTAGCGGCTGGGTCAACAACTGCTTTCTGGGGCTCTGCCTTTATGCTAAACCGCATTAAGAGTGTCCACTGCTGGGGAAGCTCCTGTACAGGGGGGGCTCCCATTAAGACACACAACAATTAACATCTGTGTTGTTGTTGGAAGTGATAAATCAGCAGCTCTGAATAATTTACCAGCATGGAGGAGGAGAGACATGAGAGATTTAAAGGTACTACACAGAGAATGGAAAGCTCTCATGTGATTATCTTTCTCTCTCTCTCTCTCTCTCTCTTACCCTCTCTCTCCTTTCTGTCACTTTTCTCCTCAATCCCTTTCTGTCTCAATCTACAGTAGCTCCATATCCCCTCTCTGTTTCTCTCTCCAGCTGCCTCAAACACACACACACACATATATATTGCGCACACACACACACACACACACACACACACACACACACACACACACACACACACACAAACCTCTCTCTCCGTCCAGTGTTTGTGGAATCATATATCACTATGGGCGAGGTTCCTGTCGAGCTAAACTTAGATTTTTCCTTATCAAACTACTGTTTATCTTAATTACCTTCCCAGATGTTTTCCATTGACAAAGCTTATCTATTGATAGATCTTTTTTTGATAAGGATTATCAGAGGTTTGATAAAGTAGAGGGTGAAATCTACAGTAACCTCGATGTGAGTGCTTGCTTCCTGGTATCGCACACACACCATAGTTTTTCTCATGCTCTGCCGAAACCGTATATATTTCCCAAAGGTCAGCTTTTCAGGATCTGAATGAAGTCAGTAAAATTGTCAGACCTTTGCTTATTGTTTATTCTTAGTGCAACGGAAAGGTCTTGCGGAAGCTTTTCTTCATGACAGAATGAAGGCAGACCATATCATCCAGAATACGATTTCCTTTAGTTCTTCATTTTAAATCCAGACAGATATTTAAAACTACCTACGGCATGAAATGTGCTGGGTTCATTGCACTACTTCCAGTTGCTGGCACGCTCACTGTACATCACACTGGATAAGTGAACAACCTAAAACCCTTAAATGTAGCGTGTGTGCAACATGAATGAACAGGTTGTAGGTATAATGAAGTCACTTAAGGCCCTTCAGCTTGAGAGTGGATGTAAGGGTCACTGTGGAATATCTCTGGAGTCATAGGCATCGGATTTTTGTCATCATGTTTTTATGTACTGTTTTTTTTTTTAACCTTATTTTGACTGTGATCACAGACACGGACAAAAGCACATCTTCCACTGTACGTTTTTTTTCTTTTCTTTTCCAAACAACCTAGCCCATGATTTCCTATTATTGTTTTTGGGAAATATAGTTGTGTATTTTTTTTTGCAGACCACCGGTTAAAATAGCTCATGTTTTTGAGATTTAGACCGAAAGAAACAAATACAATCAGCTAAGTCAAAGTAATTGTTAATGATCTGACTCTCTTTGCAGAATTGTAAATGGATGTTCAGTGATTTGAGTTTTAAAAGCAGCCTGGCATTGAAGGCGTAAACTCATTGAAAGGAATAAATGTGTCAGAGTTTGAATAAGTATTACGAATGTTTTTACATCTGTTAATAGGCTCTGCTTCTAAATTTAGGAGTCTGCTCTAATCAAATCAAAGCACAAGGTTCTTTGCTTTGTGCTCTTCTTCTACAACCAATTAACCTCGCCAAACCTATCTGTGTGTAATTTGCTGTGAAATACAGTGTGCCGAATAAAGGACAGTGTTAATTACAGTTATGATCACTGATCGTGTAATTTCTTAAAGCCTATTTAGTAATTTTATATTAGTCTTCTCGCGGAAAGAATTGTAAATATCTCTTTATCGTAGCTTTCAAAAAATGTCCAACTTTAGGAGTTAATAGATTTATTTTAAAGGTTTCCTAAGTTTCAGCAGTTTCACTGAATTCTGTGGAGCTCAGTAGATAAAGGAAGACACTAACACTGCGGGGGTTTTAGAGGATGACTCCCTCTGGGGCCTCCCATGCTGGGGAGTGGATGCTTCTATGAAAGTGTAAGGCACTTTGTATAAAAGCATCCGCCAAATGGCATTTGTTAGTTATTGGGATGTCAGCTGTGCTGCTTTATCAGCAGCATGAAGCCTCAACTCAGCTCTGTTTAAACAGAGTCACGTCTGAGTGGTTAGTTTTATCAGAAGCGCGAGGTTGTGATGCCCACATGCGAGCCATCTTTGTTTCCAAACTAGGCCAGTACTGTACATGAGATTTGACATAGCTTAGTGGATGTCATTTTGTCATTTTCACCTGCTTCAGTGTCACATTTCACAAGGTTCTCTTTACTGAGAATTGCCTGTATCAGTTGGCAAGAGGCTGGATGGTCACATTCTTAAAATGCCTTGAACTAAAAGAGTATTTAGCAGACAGATTAAGCAGGATTCAGCTATGGGAATTTGACAGGTGCCAATCTGTTTTTGGTTTTGCCGGTCTGATCCCATCGCCTTCCTCGTGTTGCCCAGGAGCACTGCACATCTTGAGTGATCTTCCATAATGTGGATCCAGCCATATTCAGGTGTTGAGAGTTGCTAGTCTCACAACTGTTCTCCGACATGTTTGACATCAGCCACTGGCTGCTCAGCCATGAATGAAGTAAATACTATAGCAGAACGATACCAACATTAAAATCAGTTTGTGCATAACCCTATATATAACCCTGAAATGAATGGGCCGAAGTTGACCTGAAAACCATTTCTCTTTTGGGACTCGTCAAGCTCTGGTAGCGGATCTCTAGCTGCCTTAATCCAGGTTTACGGTGCAGAATGTTATCATCATACTGTAGATAGGTACTACAGAAGTATATGTACTGATTTATAGTTCATCATGAAAATGTAACCCACTGATTACATTTTTTATTAACTTGATGATGTGGAGCGGTGTGGGGACATTCACAGTAGAAATTAGTTTACCACTACACAAACATACACTACATTTGTTCACATAGAAATACAGATATAGATAACCCCGCTGCCTGCCTGTATACGCATAAGCCCATGTCTGACAGTTACTCTACATTGGTCTGTGGAAATGCCCTTGTGTAGTGAAGCAGAAATTTTAATAAGGACTTTACAAGGCAGAGATTTGATTCTCTTTCTCTCCTCATGCTGTCTCCCTCGCTCACGCATGCATACCTGCACGCGCCGTTTCATTCAAATCCCACCCAGGTTGAGCGGTCAAGGGGGGAAGCGAGCGAGGGGGGGGGGGGAGGAACATGTAATGAATATTGGGACATATATTAACTGTCACAATGGGACGTCCACTTTCACTTTTTCATCTTCTCGCTCGCCTTTCTTCGGGGTCACTCAGCCCCTTCGCTCTCCCTCTGAGCTGTAGCTGCTCGTCTGCCTTTAACGCCCCTCGTCCTTACACACTCAGACGGGCTCATGTGGCTCATGTGAGGAGGGTCAATAAGTGGTAGAGAGGGAGGAGGATGGGGAGAGAAAAGTAATGATAGAAAAATGAGGTAATCAGGCAAGCATTTTTGACTTCGGAAAGAGGTTCAAATTGTAATAATAAATACCAGAATACTTGGACCAAAATTAAAGTTTAGTCACCTGTGTTTGGCTTAATAAAATTTTAACCCAGTTGCATATCTGGTGTGTATTCAAATATTTTTCAATGTAGTTTAAAGTGTTAGTTCACAAGAAAAAATAGAACATGATCAATGTCCACGTTGCTGTGGATAATCCACAGACCTCATTGTGGACCGTTCTGTTTTGACTCTCTACTGAAGAAAGCGTCCCCTTGAAACCGATTGATAGCGTGTCCTTTTAGATTATCTGATTTGGAGAAAGAGATGCTGCTGTTGAATTTTAAAATTTAATTTGTCAAAGTTGTAAGCACCACAAACACTCGGGCTGGCACCAGGAATCTAAGGGATGGATATATCAATACCTCGGCAGATAAAACCGAAACTATGTGCAAGTCAAGATGGCATTGTTTATATAAATTTTTTCATATTCTGAGATTGTTAAAATTGTTGTACTCCTTTGAGTTCCCATTCGCACATTCTTGGTTGGGAATGAGAGAGCCACACAGAGAGCGAGAGGGAGAGAAAAAGGGACACCGTCGTGAAAGGATTGTAACCACAGCAGGGGCACTTGTCTGGTATCTCTGAACAAGACGACCTATAAGAGAGATCAGGGGAGGTGGAGGAGGAGAATATGAGAAATGCAGCGGTGGAGGGAGCCGGGGAGGAGAGGGTCTTTTTTTTTTTTTTTGAAGCTCAGTGGAGCGTTGATGTGTCTTTGTCCAGCTGAGAGCAAAGAGATAGGGAACCTATCTGCTGTACCAGGGGGTCTGCAGAGGGGCACATGCAGGAGAAACAAACAGAGTGGAAGGAGAGATGGAGGCTAAGGCTGAGGTAAAGGGGGGGGGGGGGGAGAGAGAAAGAGAGAGCGGGATATTAATGTGCCAATAAAGACCAACAGAGACAGGATGAGGGATTAAGAGGAGACTACTGTGATAATAATTGCTATCGCCGTTGCTTTTTTATTTTGTTGTTGCAGTGAGGGCAGCCTTTTGTTGGGGGGGGGAGTCAGGTGAATCACTAAAGCTGCCCCAGGCAGGATTTCAATGTGAAATCACACCCGTGCAGTCGGCCGAAATCACAAACCACTGCTGCAGTGGAGGAAAACATCACATTCCACCCACAATATAGTATCATTTCCTCCTGTCTGGTACGGATATTTCTTAATTCTCTTTGACAAACCCCCTCCCCCCAGATTGAGTAACATACTTACCTTACCTTTTATCTCACAGGGTCGACAGTGTAGCAGCATTTTGTGTAAACTAGTTTATTTCATTGTGACCGTTGTTGATCGTTGTGAGCTGTGTGTGTGTGTGTGTGTGTGTGTGTTTTGTGCTGCAATTAAATGTATGTTGTGCACCTACCCATTGCTAAAACATGGAGATTACACATCGTGAATGGGCCCTCTATTCTTCATATTAAAAATGGATAGAGAGTAGGGAAGAAGGGAGGAGGGAAAGGGGTGAAGACGGAGGGGATGTGATGGCAGGGGGGAAGATTTAAAGAGGTGAGAGCATAGGAAAGGATAGTGCTCTTGGTTTTAAACACAGGACCTAGAAGTTACATTAGAGGTATCAATAAATCAAGAAATAAGAGTGGTTTAGAAATCAAGGAAAGGATTTATGCTACATCTCTTTTTCGCATAGCTTTTTACTATGTTTCTGCTGCTGAAAATAGCTGTATTACTCTTGTGCAACTTCTATGTCATTGTTTACTCCCACTGTCTCTTTTGTTGAAAAAATGAGATGGACTTTAGCTGTGCTGACGTAAGAAATGCATATTTATCATTAAAAAAGATACCACAATTGGGCATTAGCCGCTCCATTATTACGAACTTCAAATCTAATTACATTTCAACTTGTAATGCATGGGTGAGCCCACATTCAATTATGAAGGTTTTATGCTTTATTATAGGTGGTCTTAATTATTTATGTCATTTTCTAATGAGCTTCCACATTCTCACGGCTAAACCTCTCCATTTTTTATTGTTTTTTATCGTGACCATTAAAAGCTGATTTACAGGGTTATTGTCTGGGGTTTGAAATCGTTCAATCATTTCTTGAAATCTAACAAAGTCTGCTACAAAGTTGACTTACGGACAAATAGTCAACATTTGTTCTGGATAAAATGTAGTTTTCATTCCCATGTTTACTGCCTATTTTAGTGTGGTAATGGAGGGTCTCTGTCTCAGTCGAGCTTTTGTTTTTTGGGTGATGCAAACTCAACATTTTCATGAAAGTTGATTTAACATCACCAGGAAAGTGGCTGAGAGATAAAGCTCTTTTCTTTTGTCCTCTGGCCCTCTTCATTTACAGTTTCTCTTGCAATTTTATATACGAACAGTATTTCCTATTTATTGCTACAGTAACTGACCTTATATTACTAGCCATATAAAATCTAGCGAACCCTCTTGAACCTTTCCTGTGGTATACTGATGACCTTGTTTTTATGGGCATTATAGTGAATCTATTTTTAACCTTTTTGAGATAAAGCCTGCTTGAGTTTAACCCGTAAAAGGAAAGAATATGAGATAGGTCAACCCAGTCTCACGGCAGTACGTGAAATGGTCACGTTATTTAATCTATTGTTACGTGTTAACGGGGACGTTTTTGTCATTTTTATCATGGTGGCCAGCACGAAAATGTAAACTAATGTATTTAAATGGGAAGCATATGTCGTGATCACAGCACGACTATGGTAACGAGTAGTATGAAATGCCGAAAATCCGCATAAGGAGGTTGGTTGGGGTGGTGGATGGGTCAAACAATTTAGGACTTTCACCCCGGAGGCCGGGGGTCGCATCCCGCGTGTGGCGTTTTGTTTCCCTGTTAACCGTCCAGTTATTGTGCGTCCCCCGCGGCCATCTCCCGGCGTGTGGCGCTTCCTTCCCCGGGGTGTGGCATTTGCTTTCCCCGTTAATCTCCGTATAGACCATTTTGTGCTGGCCACCACGAAAAAAACGACAAAAAACGTCCCTGTGAACACGTATCAATAGATTAAAAATAACGTGACCATTTCACGAACTGCTGTGAGACAGTGTTGGATATGTCCCCTTGACAATGGTGGTCAGTAGGGCTGTCCTCGACTAAAGAAATTCTTAGTCGACTAACACTTATAGGATTTTGTCGACTAATCGATTAGTTGATTTAATTGACAGAGCTGTGCGCTTTGAGAGGTGGTTAAGACTAGAAAAGCACAATATAAATGTAGTTAATTAACCATCTGTAAAACTTAGTTTCTCCACAATTAATCCTGCAAAAGCACCACTTTAAATCTTGTGTTTACCATAAATGTGCTCAGAAGTTTCCTGAAATAAATAATTAAGCATGAATAAGCATAAAAAATGACTAATCGACTAAAGAAATCTTAGTCGACTAAGACCAAAATGACAGATTAGTCGACTAATCGGCTAAGAGGTGGCAGCCCTAGTGGTCAGCCTGTTGGAGCAGAGTCTGAGCTGATGATGTCTGGATTAGAGTTAGACCGATTAATCGGTTTTGCCGATTAATCTGTTGATTGGAACTATCATTATCGACAAAAATCCATACCGATATAGTTTTTGATGATGCCTTTGTTTTTGTTTTCAACCAATGGGAATGCAGGTTCGTCACACATTACGCCTTATATGGACATCCAAGGGAAAACAGAGAGAATATAGTGAGAAAGATAGATCCCTCCAGGTCAGAGATCGCCTGTTACCGCTCTAAACCGACAGTTTAACTGTTTTTATTTATTTATTACTTTTTGTTTAAGTTTGAATGAATGTCTTTTATTGACTTCAATATTTATATTTATTTCATTTAGCATGTTTTCATGGTTCAATGCAGTTTATTTTTATAATAAAGTTAAGCACTGTTTTACTTGGAGTGTCATGTTTGTTTTTATCCAGTATCAATTCTAAATACTATCGGTCGATTAATCGGTTATCGGCAAATACGGTCCAACCTAGCTATGGGTATCGGTAAAATCCACTATCGGTCGACCTCTAGTCTGGATGCGTTTTGTGGCTAATCTAATCTTAATTGTGAAATCAGCAGTAAAGTAGCCAGGTATAACTTAAGATAACACAATTTATTTATTTTACTGTAAACTCTCAGTAACACACAGAGAGAAGGAAAGCTACTTCAGTCACATTAAGGACATTGTCCCAGGTGGTAGATTGTATAATAGTACACCATAAGAAGTGGGAAGTTTTTCTCTCACTTTTTATTATTAACACTCCCAGGTGTTTCTCTCAAAAAAATGTCTCTCCTTTCTCTGGTTTCCACTACCCTTTATCATATACACCCACATGTAGTCTATTCAACTTCTATTAGCTCCAGTGGGTTTTGCAGTATTCTGATAAATCTCCTGTCTTGGTTCCTAGATAAAATGTACAGTACATGTACAAACTTCTGGGGGATGTTCGGCAACACTGACAAAGTAATGGATAATTAACAAAGACCGGCTAGACTCTCTTAGGCCGGTTACACACTGCACACGTCGCGTTTCTGTTGCGTCTCAGCTGCGTGGATTTTTCCGTGTCCTACACACCAGAAGCGTGTCTGACGCGGCGCTGCTCCCACTGCTAGGTACAGGGAGGGATCTCGGGACATAGTGCTGACAGATTCAAACTCTGAAAAATCTGTTTATAACAACTTTGTGTAGCTGTAAAGAGCCTATATAGCCCATCTGATGTTGGACCGTCACTCAGAACACACACTACGTTGTTATCGTAGCCTATCCTACCCTTTATATATAGCTTATTGATTTGATTAAAGCAAGACAACGTCGGCAGTATTGACTGCAAAATATGTTACAGAAAATTTCGTTGTGTATGACAGGTGCAATATTGAAAATATTTTCTCTGAAATTTTGTATTACATTTATATCTACATTGATGTCAAATGACATATACACATTTTCCTATTCTATTTTGCCTGGAAATGGTTCCAACACGCTCGCGTTTCGCGTGAAAAATAGGCGTCGGTTTTATTTCTAGCAGTCTCGAGCCGGCAGTGTGTACGCTCTAACCTGTTAACATGGGAGCCGAAATATACACGGACACGCCACGCGGCTGACACGCTCGCGCGATGCGTGCAGTGTGTAACCGGCCTTACGTTTCCAACTGCACCCATAGTGTAACAATTCTTCACTTGCAACCAAAGTAAGATACAAATTTCTGCCCAATGTTGACATGTCAATATTCATTTGCACCAAAGGATAAACACAGTTTTTTTGGTGATCATCTGCCGCTTTGTCTAGTGTCACCATTGGTTCAAAATGTTTTCAAATATCGGAATCGAACAGGTGGACTGCCATGACGTAACCTGAGCAGATTTCTGCTCCACAGAAGATTAACCCTTCTCTGTTTAGGTCACTCAAAGAGTTTCAGTAGATGTTCTGGGTCCCCAGAGATCCATCCTCTAGCATCGCTGCCAAAATTATGCATGCTCTCAAACGGATCAAACCCAGTTGTGTTTTAGTGATTGTATGTTATTTTTAGGGATGCACCGATCAGATATTGATATTGAATATCTGGCAGATACTGATCCAAATAGCAGGAGCGGGTATCTGTGACAATCTCGTTTGGCATGTCCTTTCTACATGAAGAAAGCATGACGTAGGCCTATACTTAGTATACAATAACAACAACCACTCTTAAATGCTTTGATTGTTAGTCTATTTTTCAGATCGCTGGTGAAGCTGGAAATTATTGGGTGTGAAGCTGTCAATTACTGTAGGTGTAAGGCTTAAATTATGCCCACTGGCTGTTTTCTCAATATCCAAGCTAGTGTTCCAGAGGATATATATGCTGTACATCAGATCTTGATGGATACTTGTACATGGTAACATTTGTTTTATCTCCTTGTTAAGATTAAGATGTCTGTTGCAAGACAGACCAAAAGACAGCAAACATAAGTTAAGGTTTGACTAAATGTCCAGCAGTGATAACATTAAGATTAGAAGATCATTTCAAGTTTAGTCTTTATCATCTGTTTGCGATGAAAGCAATTTCACACATAATCATCTGTTCCAGTCGATGGTAAAGTTTCAGCAACCAAACCTTTACATTGTTTAGTGACCAATGGCTGACAGTGTCTACCACATGCAAATAATAATTCACTGTTTAGTTCACAGAGAGAAAACTGAATTTATATATAAAAAAAGACAATGTGTGCAGATGAGATAAACAATAAATAAGAGGCTTATGAAAGGAACTAAACTCAAAGTAAATACAAACGGAAAATATCAAAACGATAAGCAGCGAGACATCTGACTTGGATAATGGCATCAAAACAGGCAACAGAATGAAACATGATAGGAAATTGTAAAACAACAAGATGCTGAGGTTAATGTTTCAAGAAAAAAGCCAAATCAGCAGTGGTACATTTTTAAATGCCATAGAAGAGGCATTAACATCAACGGGAAACTCAGATTAGTTTACCTTACCAGAGATTGGAGGTTTGTATCTGACAGAGCCAATGCACTTTTATTTTTCAATAGCATATGTGCTTTATTGCACATGTTTGTCTTCTCTATAGAGAGCATCTTGTTCATTTCTATAACCTTGTTTTTTTTTAAAAAGCAGGATGAGCTCTCTACTCTAGACTGACATCTGCTTTTGTCAAAGAACACTACACAGCAACATTCTTTTTTTTTTTTTTTTTTTTTTTTACATGCGATGCATCACACACAACTGATTGTTTTCTGTTCCTCAGTCGTAGATGTTTTCATGACGAAGTGCATGCACAGAAACATAAGTAACAAACAATTAAAGGCCATGAAGAAATCTTTACATTTGCTGCGTGTTTTCAAGAGATGGAGCGTGGAGATGTGGAGATGTGTCGTGCTAGAGGCGTGGACAAACTGCATATGTTGTTATTGTTCAATTTGAAGGACTTATTGTGCAATACGTCTTTCAAATTGAACAATAACAACATCTGCAGTTTGACCACGCCTCTAGCACGACACCTAGAAGTGTTTTCTGATCTGATGTCCTATATGCAGGGAAGCCATTACAAATCCTTTTGGACAGTTGAATCTGTTTTATGATGCGACAATGCCTTGATTAAGGTTTGGTTAGGTTTAGGTATAGAAACGACTTGGTTCGGTTTGGGTTAAAATGAGTACTTCGCTAAGGCTAGGCGACCTTTGTCATCGCGACGTCAGGGAATGATCGTGGTCATGCTTAAAGAACAATAACGTTGACTCGTGGTTAGAAACGGGACACGGACAGCGATCCAAGTCCAAAAATACATACTGTACAGTAGATGATAGGGTTTATGTATGGATTGCAAACATCCCCGAAGAAAAATTCTTGGTAGCGAAAACACGTATTTCCAACGTGTTCCCAAGATGTTAAAAAGACAAAACATGCAACATAAAACTAAAGAATAAAATCATGAAATACATAACCACAAATTAAATAAGAGATGCCCACATCAAAACACAACTATAAGGACTATTTGATGAATGTTCCTGTAGACCATTTCCCCTTAATTAGGCTATCATCCAAGTTCAAGCAGAATATGTAACTTCACATGAGGAATGTGTGCAGGTATTGTTGAACTAAACCTCCTGATGAGCATGTGAGGCATTTCTAAATTGAAAAGGAATGGCGGTAATGTAACACTTGCTCTGATACAGTACTGAGATGGGCATGTGACATTTTCTCAAGACAGATGCGGCTTGTTCTCACGGTCAGGAGCTTCAATGTGACAACAATCAAGATAAACGCCAGACTCACTTCACTGCTGAAGTGGCTCTGATTGGCTTCTGATATTCTCCTCTCTTAGGAAACACACTGTGTTCTCAACATACAATTGGGTTAATTCAAGGACTGTAGATGTTGGGTTGCGGGTAACAAAATGTATTTGTATTTGCGGGTAACAAAATGTATATATATCTATATAGATATAGAGATAGATAGATATAGATATATAGATATAGATATATATAGATATATATATATATAGATATATATAGATAGATATAGATATATATCTATATATATAGATATAGATATATAGAGAGAGAGATACCTTGTCTAGATGGGGTTAACAGAGCTACAGCCAATCCATTTCCCATCCATGCTGACATTTTTCTGTGTGTGTGTGTATACAGTGGCGTTAAATTGAGGAAAATCTATCCTGGCAAATCATCATTTGCCATTACAGTCAGATTAAATGTCCACATGATCAGCAACTGCTAAGAACACACACACACACACATACACACACACACACACACACACACACACGCACAGCTGTAATTATGTGGGAAGTACAGTGGCCATTTCTTTTCATTGATGTCCCAATCCTGTAAATGGTTGCGGCAATAAAGTTGATCTAAAGATTCACGGGGTACTAAATAAAGCACAGTAATTGTGTTTGATTATCTGTCTCACTTGTGTGTGTGTGTGTGTGTGTGTGTGTGTGTGTGTGTGTGTGTGTGTGTGTGTGTGTGTGTGTGTGTGTGTGTGTGTGTGTGTGTTTCGGCCATTTGAGAGAAAGAAAACCCTTTGAATAGTTAAAGAAGCACAGGGTCCTACACAGCTCCCCTGACATGATTGCCAGTGTAAAACAGACACACACCGTCACGGAAACATATGTCAGTGCATACACACAACGTGCTGTTAGTCATGTCTGTTACAGTGTGATTGGTTGTCTGTCATGGTAACTGGCTGATCATTAACCAGCTAGCAAGCCACAAAATTAACATACCGTGTCACAAACATGCAGACATACAGTATGTGCTGAAAAGCAACACTAAACTTAAACCAGCGTACACACACACACGCGCACACACACTACAAGGCATCTGACATATATTAGTGTGAGGAGAGCAACATGACGGCAGTAAATGCTCGCTGATAAACACACACAGTTTCTAACTATAACTTCAATGCCTGTACACGTTCAAGATAAATTAAATCAATATTTAAAAGAGAGACTTGCAAAAAGTGAATGAACCTTGGAAGAAAAGACCCATGAAATGATTAAAGATTTTAAAATATTTATATATTTTTATATATAATATATTTATAAATATTTAATTTAAAATAACTGACTTTGCACAGCTAATGTGAGAAATGAGCTTTGAAAACACTGACAATCCCAAGCACAACAAAATGACTTTCCCTCTTTTTCTCATTCTGTCTTCTCCTACCTGCCTCAGTCTACATGCAGCCCTCACCCTCAAAGACATGAAAAATTAATGCATTCCTTAAACATTTAGAACACCTATAAAGTTTACTTTTTCCAGGTTCAAGGTTTCGATGTGGCCTCGACCTGAAGGACCAGCACAGTTGAAGCTACTTCTCTGTACAAATTTGAACTTCCCGCATCCCTGAGAAGCATTCGCTATTCCGCCTTAAGTGACCTCCTGAATTCATACTAGCACAATCAGCAGGCTTTATTACCAGAATTAATAATACATGGATAACTGAATAATTGCCTGTATCTATTCATCATGGAAATCACACTGCAAATGCATTCTGACACAATAAGGTTTTATTTTTGTATATGAACGCATTTAAAAGACTCAACTGCAAAATGAAGGTGGCCCACATTTAAATTGATTAAGAATTGATGCAGGATACTGGACAATGTAAGTACCACTATGTTCAAACATACCACAAAACAAAAAAAATCATTTCCAAAAGTAAGTAAAATATGTTTGGCAGGTATGACCTTTTGCTGAAAAACCAAACCCTGAGGATAATGAACACCTCTGTGTCTGCCACAGAAAGAGACAGTTTGGTGTGTGATTTATATTGTTGGGAAAAAAAGTCCAATTTAGAGTTATCCATCCATAAATTGTGGCTGCGTACCTCTAGGTTATGGTGGCAGCAGACACGTTGTTCAGCTGCCCTGTGTTGCCGTAAACGTGGTATATTTCAAGTGGTTCTTGTAGCATGTTATCGATCTGCCCTGGGGAGTCTTCTCCCAGTTGAATGTATGTAGAATACCTCTTAACACTGGACTTCCTGGAGGAATCCTAATCAGATTATTGGATCACCTTAACAGGCTTCTTTCAGTGAAAATAAGCACAGAGAAAGGACACTAATTTTAACTGTTTGTATTTGGAATATTGTTCTTTGGTCAGTTTGCAAAGTCCAAGGGAATAATTGAGGGTTGTGATGTAGACTTGTAATTTAAGGCTAAGCTCCCTCTCCATCACCACAAGCCTGTACAATAAGACTGTATGGCTGCAGGTGTTTGGTATTGGTAAATATTGGATGCTCCTGTGGACCCTTGTCATTAGAAGCAGTTTTAAAATGTTCTAAAGGTGGGCTCAGTATCCCTAGTCCAGCCAAGATACCATCTTTAGCTTTTAAGCCTGCATATAGTCCACAAACAGCTCTCTGTCTGGTTCCTCACATCCTCAGTTGAGAGATCCTACCAGGTGTTATTCTCTAGGCTCCCCAGGTCATGTGGTACACACCACATATACAGTATGTGGGAGGTATCTTAAACACATTTTGACAGCCACCTCTGAAAATTGCATTGAAAGTGTGATGGCTTTGCCAGACCTTCCTCCACAGCGCTATGGGAAGGAACTTGTTTTGATGGTGTACGTCCAAAAGTTGTTTCACTCTGGCGGAATTTCCTGCGGCACCGGAACAATCCCGGAAGTGGAACTTCGTGGATATGGACTGCTGTATCTGGGACCACAGTCAAGCATATTGTCTTGAAGGATTAACTTGTTGTTTAGATTTAGATGTTTAGAGGACTTGGTTGATTGGTTGCATTCCACCCGCAAACTGGCCAATTATAAGCAGCACCAAGCCTGAGGTCCTGCTAGAATTGAACCTAGGTGTCTGTACTGGTGCGCAAGTGTCTTTTCATTTAGGGCTTAAGTTTCATATTTATTTATTTTATTGGATATTATTTATATCTTCTATTTCATTGTTCTACTCTCTTTAAAATCATATTCATGTTTTATACTGTCTTTTTGCATTGCATATACTACTAAACTGGCCTTGCCCTTTGCCCCTGCACTGAATGTCCACAAGCAATTGTATTTCTAAAATTTGGCCAGTCAATGTTTCCATTTTAATTAGAGTTTCTGTTTCAGCTTCAAAAGTCTGCATGTGTGATTAATGACTGTTTGGCTAGGTGAGTGACTGACACAGCTGATTCACTGACTAGGCTGCCTAATTGAATGACTGCTTGCTGACTGATTATATAGCCAACCACCCAGGAGAGGATTGCATTGGGTTACTCCCAATCCCTCCCTGTTTAACTACCTCCATCTCAACACCTCCTTTACCCCATCAGTCCTGATCCCCCACTCCTCTACCTCTGTCTCTAAACCTCTAATTGTCTGTCTCAGTTCTTCCCCAACCGAGCTCTTTATCAACTCTGAATCTCAGCTTCCCCCCTTCGTGATTTTTTTCTGTTTCCCTCTCTCCCCTAGCCTGGGTAAACCCTGACGAACTTCCGGCAAATTTGAGATTTGCTCTGCAGGTCAGTCTGGCGAAGAGCCCATTCAAACCCATTTCCAATGTCCTCAAAATTGAGGCACCAATCACAACCGTTGAGGCGGGCTTTACGTGACGAGGATAGCGCAGCGACGGCGAGCAGCTTTTTGTTTACATTCAACATGACGGCTACCGAAGCCGTGCTTCACCATGACCAGGGACCGGCAGGTCAGTCTGACATATGGCGATTTTATACCGGTCAGTGTTATAATTAACTGACAACATAAGTTATACGAGTTACAGTTCTCAAGGACGCACGGACAGAGACACGGTGGCCCAATCCCAAAGTGAGCCCTGAGGACTAAGGACTAAAGACTCACAGACTTAAGTGATCTCAGGTACTAAGTGAGCGAGTGTGTGAGGCCACATGGGCTCAGATAGGTAATGGGATTGGGACAGCACTTCACGAGATCACATGTTACCATGGCGACGTTTAATAACAAAGATGTTGCTGACACTTGCCGGTTTGAGAATCTTCATTTTATGTTTGTTGCTTTCCACACGGCCAAGGCCCAGGAGACGGCTGCCTGATTCCAAACTCTTGTTTTACAAGCTGGACAACAGGTTGGTCTGTTCCGTGGCCGTGTGTCGTGCTGTTGTTTACCTTTGTAATTTCCGGATTTCCATACGGTCTCCGCGGTAAACGTCACAGCGCTTTGAACTGTGGGTAATTCCCTTTTGGTGAAGTCTGCATCGATGCAGACTCACGGAAAGGGCTCGGTAAGTGTGTACTCAAACCCTCACGCCCTTTGAAATTCGACATTGGGACAACCCTAAGCCCTTACGAATTTCGCGAGAACGCGCACCAAAGTCCGTGAGTCTGTGAGTCCGGACTTTGGGATTGGGCCAGTCTCTTTTTCTTTTCTCTCAACTTGTCCGCCGTGTGTGGCGTGTACCCGCTCGCGGTGTGAAGCGCGTGTCCGCGCTATTCTTGCACATGTAGGGAGCCTCGTGAATTAATCTGCAACATGTCAGCTGTTTGGAAATTCTTCAGCGCGTGTGCAGAAGATAACAAATTAGCCATACGCAACACCTGCAAGGAGAAAGTAGGGTGTGGAGGGACCACACCAAAAACCAAAATCACATTTATTTTGTTGGATGTGAAAAGCGTCACCCGGATCGTTGGTCTGATTGGTTGAAGGACTATCCAATGAGCCCAGAGGCATTTGAGTGGCGTCCGTTGGTGACGCCCCTTTGGAAATGAACTGTCAATGAACCTTTCCCAGACCCACTCTGTTACAGCTGAGAAGGCTCTGGTGTTAACCAGGCTATCTCTCCCCAGTTCCTTTATGTGCTATTTGTCTGAATCTTCCAGTCTTTAATATTTTCTACACAAAATACAGCAAGATCTGCAGCTGTGGAGACTTCTTTTTTTATGTTTTTGTGTTGTTGGTCTTGCAAAGCATTAGGACAAATGGGCTTTAAGAAGTTCATTTTGACTGGCAGACAGAACCCCTTTCACAGCTACTTCTCAAAGCACTCCTGCAGTGACTCATGAAAAGTGCTTTGGACTGGGGTTAGTGCTGGTAAATTATCTGCTCTACCACTCACTTTGTAAGGTAATAACCATCTTTCTTGAAATGTGTTTGGCTGTTGCATTATATGTGACATCACTGTTGGGTGTGCTTACAGGCAGGGTCCCATTATACTTGTCTTGTAAATGCAATAATTCACAGCCACTCTGGCCAGCGGATTTAATTCCTTTCCTACACCCTGCTTTAACCTCTGGACCTCAAGCCTGTCTGTCACACCTTGTCTTGGTTCATCTCACAGGGTTTACTTTGCTAGTTATGCCATACGTTATTGGTTTTAAGAGTTTAGTTAGCATACAGTACTCAGTCAATGCATCTGGTTCAATACATGCAATTTTATGGGGGATAAAAGGCTTTTGGGACATAACTTTGATCCTGAATGCATAAAACCTGAAGGAGACAATATAATTTCCAAACATCTGCGTCTACTTCAGTCACAACGTTTGAGTTGTACAATAGCGTCAGCTGTCGTCGTTGTGAGCTGGATGGAAACAGCTTTTGTCTGTAGCTCTTCACAGTCCAACTGTGTTAGCTGAGCTACAGGAAAATTAGCTTTTTTTCTGTCAAGAGGGAAGACAACTCCTGACCATGAGGACCAGAATTGCATAGTACCCCGTGTGTCCTTTCTGTACCATTTAAACACAATGTAATTTTTTTTACCATCTAACCCTATAATATCACTCAAAATATTGTATATGCTACACGACTAAAGCTACTGTTGCACCTGTAATCTTGCAATAAGGCTCTTAAAAGTTATTATAGTTAACATTAAGGATGGGAATCACCAGAGGCCCCACGTTACAATATCAACACGATACTTATGTCACAATACAATATATTGCAATTTATTACCTATTTTCCAATTTCAAATTGTGTCCCCAAAAGGAAACTTTGTCAACATCCGTTTTATCTGTTTGTTCATCTCACTTCAACTTTATTGCTGCAAAATGGGATTGTCGAACAGACAAACTGACCAACACAGATATAATAATAGATAGATACTTGGCGTCTGTGTATCGATACAGTAATGCCATGGAAAATATCACGATACTATGCTGTATCGATATTTTTTATATATTTATATAGCATATTACTTAATGCTTACACTTTGCCATGCCCCTGAAATATGGTATTTTAGTAGCAGAATAGGGTGACAGGGTCAGAGGTAGTACTGTGATTACCATGGCAACACACCACAGATTGATGTCTCTGTGACAACCTATTTTAATTAACCAAATTAGGGTGGCACAAGAGATGCCACATTTCTCTGAACATTGTTAAAACGCTTGTCTTGACAAAATCAAAAGAAAGGGGAGCAACAATTAGACGGAGAGAGGGAAGGAGAGAAAAGGGAGAGAGAGATTTGGAGACAGTGAATGAGATCCAAAGAGAGAGACATGAGCAGAGAAAACAATGACAGAACACAGGGATGAAAGTCCTCCAATCATTCCCCCCCCTTGTTGCATCAAAGACAGACCAAACAAAATCCCCTGAATTCCTGCTTTGTTCCACTGAGCCCTGCTGACTTAGAAACCGCTGTTGCTGCTGCCATGAAAGACTTCAAGGAAATAACCCGTCATTTTCCACTCAGCAAAATCATCCATTACGCTTCAAATCGAAAGCACCAGGCGTTATCTGTCTCCAAGATGCAAAGAGAGAGGCAATAGCGGGGGGAGAAAATTCAAATATATTAAAATATGCTAGAGTAACAGAGAGAGTGCACGAGGGAGGCAGTGGGTTGCAAAAATCAAATCAAAAACTCAATTGAGTGGCACAACAGATACACATACAGATATAATTTGGCTTATTTAGTTTTGAATCATCTGTAATTTTATCCTATCATTCACAATAAATATGGAGCTATCAACAGGCCTGGCGAGCTGCAGTGATGGAATTTGTTGAGGCTGCTCCTTTTGCTATTCCTATTTTACTTTTTCTTTTTTGAATTGGTGGGAGGAAGAATTAATAATCACATATTCCAGTTGGTGGACATGTTTTCTAAAGTCTTCACAGTATCGGGCCAGCGTACACAGTATAAACTGTGTACGCTGGCCCGAGTGGAAATGGGGGCTCCTTATCCTGCCAATGTGCCACTTTTCACGTAAAAAATTGAGCGTTGTAAAACAAGTTAATAACTTGCATAAATACTGTATGGATTCAAACTTTATAAGCACCAAACACCAAGCCTGGATCTATCATTATGGCATCCTGGGCGCTCACTCAGTTCCATGTGCCAGGGGACCTGCGTTTTTGCAGTGGGTGGATAGGAACACGTCCAAATGAATTGTAATGTTGCTTCGTGTCTGCAGGACATCTGTTTGTTAATATGTTCACCATAACAGCAAGCAATAAACGGGGGAAGGCAAAGAAAACTAATTCAATCACTAGAAATCTCTACATTTCACGTTTATTCCACATAAAATAAAACCGTTTAATAACAGGTTCACAGACTGTATAATTTGTGGTGATTTTAACACAAGCTTGTGAGCTATATGGCGTGACATTCTCCCTCTCTCGACCCCCTTATTTTGCGGTCCTTGCTTCCTCCCTCCTGCATCCCTCATCTCTGTCTCTCCTATATAAAGGAAATGCCATATGAAATAACCTTTAAAAAACCGGGACTGACCTCCATTCCCCACTGTGTGTGTGAATAGTGAATATTGACCCCGACTAGGGACTAATGTGTTGTGAATCTATGTACAGTATGCCCTGGATCTCCAGTGTTTATGGACACACACACACACACACACACACACACACAAAAAACAACTAAATATGCACAAATGCACGCACAAAACCCAGGCACTGTCCTTTTATTCAGGTGTGTGTTTGGGGATCTGATCAGAATTGCAATCCTTCTCCGCAGAAACAGAGTGATTGACTGCTGTCGTTTCTTTTCTTTCTTTTTTTTTTATCCCTCTTTGCTATTCCCCCAGCTCTTTCTTTTCACACATTGCCCTTCTCTCTCACCGCCTGTCTGTCTCAATCCCCGTCTTGCTCTCTTTCTCTCGTTTTCCTCCCTGTTTAATATGCTTAGTTGGCTACCACAGTGCAGGCCCAGTGTTTTGTGATATGACTTATGAGTTTGCATAATCGTGCACACGAGTGTGGCACTACATGTTAAGTCCACATATTGCAGGGCTCTGATAGTTGAGTTTACAGCTGTGGCTGTTTGGGTTATATCAGGAAAGAGAGACTGATGTGCATGAGGTGGATGTGTGCCAGTACACTGTGACATCACTGTTGGGTGTGCTTACAGGCAGAGTCCCAAATTAACACTCGCCAGTTGCCACATGCAGGTACATTTTCCGTTTGGCCAGCAAATCTCAGAGGGCTGTCCGCCACATGGCGAGTAACTGTTTGTACCAAACTAGTTCTTCATTTTGGTGAAGCTGCAGCTACTTTCTTCTGTTGCTTGTGTCTGCACGTCGGAGCTTCGTGGGGGGGTGGGCCGACACACGCAAACAGTGGCGCACAGGGGCGCAACTACCCAGTGTCAGAGGGGTATGCAGCAACAATTTTGGCTCAGAAACCTCGGTTTTGCATTCTAAGCTAGCCGTAAACCCCCATTTGGCTGCTACATTCCCAGTGTTAGCAAATGCTAGCTAGCCTGTTAACATGAATATTTGCAAGCCTCCAAGCACAGACGTCACACTTTAAATCCTTCCTGTTGCCTTTCACTATCCACTTATTTAACTTCTGTTGCATCCCTTGACATGTCATCTCCTTTTCCCTTTTTTTTTTTTTTTCTCTATTTTTAGCCCCCGACAGCTGTTTTGCTTTATCCATCTTTTTCCATAGACGACAACTCACTACTCGTACCTGCTTGCTCGCCCCCCTCTTCTATGTCAACATTCTATGATGGAATCTTATGAGACAGGGCGCCTACTCTAGCCTGTTAGTCCTCTAAAATGTTATATAATAACATTGAGGAAATGCAGAAATGATTTAGAACAGCAGCTACATTATAGAAAATACCCCCCAAAAAAACATGGTTAAACCCCCCGTGGTGCTGCGCCGCATATAGCACATACTCACTTTCTGCGCCACTTCTGGCGCACACACCAAAAGCCAGCCGCCAGCTTCTGTTTACTGATAGCTAGCGTTTACCTCAGGCTAATTAATTAGCTAGTAAGTGGTGCTTTTTGGCAGGCAGCCTTCCAAAAGAAAGCACAATGATATTAAATGTTAACCGATTATTAACCGTTGACCGACAGTCTCAGGTCACCCACCTGGGAGGCTCTGACACACTTTGCGCACTCCGTGTCCGCCGACAGCCGTAGGCTTGCACCGCTGTTGATGTTTTGTGCATTGTTGTGGACACATGCAGCCACTTTCCTTAAACCCCTTTCGGGACCGACACAAGTTCATAGTGGCCCGCGGCGTATATGTCTCCAGCGCCTCCATCTGCAGGCTGTCAGCTGTCTGTCTGCCTGACATACAGTCTGTGTGTAGGATGGCCAATAGAACCCACCGGTCCTCATCGATTTAGTTTCATGTGTTCCGTAGCTCTCCACTAGCCTCGTGAGACCGTCCTGATCTCGCGAGCTCCAGTTTTCCACTCGCAGATCAGTCTGGCATCTTGAGGCAGAGAAAATTTGGAGCCGTTAGCCAAACGACCGGGCCAATCAGCGTTGGTTTTGAGGTGGGTTAGGTGGTGATAGACCGATGGTTTATCCAATCAGCTAACCAGTATTATCAGCCAGCGGTAGCCCTAATTCTGTTAGCCGCTCGCTAATGCTTTTTTTCTCTTGGATCCTTCTTTTGGAATATGGTCCGGGAACCTGAAATGGTGCCTTTTATTCCTAAATTCTCGTTACACAAACGGCAAATCTCCTTTACCGACATGTTGCTTGCATGCTGAGCTTACGAGCTATGCTTTGCCTGCAGCAGCAGGGGCGGGCTTGTGGTTGTATTTTCATACGCTTCGTGGATCTGATTGGTTGATTTGGCCCGTCTATCACTAACATAGGTGATAGACAGATGGTTCATCCAATCAAATAACCAGTATTCCGCCCCTTCCCAAAAGTTCTCCAACGGAAAGTTCCCAGATGGATATGCCGAGCAAATGCGAAGCAATCCATCTGGCGGAGTCAGGTTAGCTCTCCACAAGCAGAAAAAAGAGGCGGTCAAACGCAACTTGCTGGTTCGAAGTTAGGACTAGCACGTTAATTAGCAGTTAAGAAATAGATTGTAGAGCCTATTTACATTTTTATCATGCAAAAGATGTTTTGAAAACTATTTATTTATTAATATTGGTTTAACTGATATGAGGCTAATCAGTCAAAAATCTGATGGGGTGAGCTTGCTTTGTTTGGTATTTACTTGGAACGTCAACAGAAGGGACGTCATGCAGGAACTCAAAGTGCACCTTAAATTTCGGACACTGCTTACAGGTGCATCACCCAGCGATGCTGGCTGTGGTGGACACACTAGGGATAATCAGACACGGCGTTCCGGTTTTGTTCCGTCGTCCGCCACGCGCCATACCACACCGGGAGCATCCCAGAAGCGGAGCATCTTGCCGGACTCGCAGATTTTATTGTCTCTACTAAGTAAGTAAGCAAGCTAGTATTTACCTTCTACTCCAGGCACTCCTGCAATTAAACTCCATGCCATTCTCTTTTTTGGCGTTGTCCTGATAAAAGGGATTTGTGATGTCTATTATGTTTTTCCACCTTTATTGTCCATGGTGTTGTATAGAAAACATATACGAGATTGGGTGGTGTATTTTGGTAAACGGACTGGATGTTCTCGCTGTTTCACTTTCTGCCTGGCTGTCCGAACGCCTCGCGGCTCGCGTGAAAATGGACCTGGCGCTTATCCTACATGCACGCTTCTGGGACGCGCCGCGGCTGGTGGAATACCAAGCATTGACTTGAATGGCCGCGAGCGGGGGGCCACAGCGCCTCCGGTACGCTGCACAGACGCGCCCGGTCAAAAATAGAGGTTACATATTTACAGTGTGTCAGGATGCACTTCAAAACAATGTGTATCTACAACAATGTAGCAAAACTAAAATGTTGTTGTAACACAAATCCTGCGCCTGCAAAATGATATTGGTAACATTTTGTTGATTTAGTGGAAGTAAGGATCCATGGTAATTATTTGACAAAGACTAGGAGAAATTTCGTGCTCCTAAAACTGAATCTTTTTGGATGTATAAACACGAAACTTGTCCCAACTTTTAATCCACCAACGTTGGCGGCGATATGCTGTCAGAGGAGCAGCCTCAGGTTGTCTCACTACATGACAGTTTAGAGTCTGCAGGTCTGAGACTAAATTAGCTAAATCTCGACTGATGCATCGGTGGGACTTCACAATGATCCAAAGCTGTTTTTTCAAAGTGTACTGGTTATTTGGTTTATAAATGTTTAATAGTCTTGAGTCTTGCCTTGTTGTATATTTGGATAGCATTGAAAGCATTTTTGACAAACTGTTTTGCATCCATATTCTTCCAACGAAAAAATGGTGGAATTTCAAATACATTTGACAAGTGCACATATCAACTCTGAACAAACCTGCAAAGTGTGATGGCATTTCAATCTTAATCAGATTATTATATTTCCTCTCAATATTCTCTTTCAGAAGTCTAGTATCAGTCAGGCTGTAGACGTGTTCATAAAAATCAGTCCCAACAGTTCAGATCTTAAAACTGAAATCAAAGATCTTGAAAGAAAGCGCTTGACTGTAATAAGAAGTCCTCCATCTGGAAAAGGCTGCTGATAGGAAGGCACAGTGAATTCACTTGGCTCACTTGATTTTTAAAAATCCTATCTTTGTTTTGTGTAAAGATTGTGTGAAAGGAAGGTTCCTGGTAGCCATTGTAAAAGATAACTTCAGGTCTCTCAGATCAACATTGAGGAGAAATATGCAGTGACGTCTGAGGCAGCAGTAATGGAGGATAAGTACAGGGCAGAAGCAGGATGGTGGGATTCTGATGACTATGTGTGAAATATATTTCAAAGTTGAGTTTTATATCTTTTTCCCTATAATACGATTGCCCATTTTTACAAAATGGCCCTATAAAGTTTTTATGGTATTGTATCATTTCTTTTTATGATATTGTATCATATACTGCGGGCTACTTTACCTCGTTTTACTGAGATGAAAACAAAAAAAACAACCAGTCTCTTCTGAAAAGAGATGCACCTAATGGAGTTATGAAGCAAACTCTTTTATTCCAGCAAAAACTGCAAAGAACAAAATGACTGTTTAGTCAGTGAGATTTACTGGATGGTCTGCAGCCAACCGTCTCTGAGCTGGCCAACTGCTCTGCACACTTTTGTTCCATAATATTTTGGTTACTTTATTCGGTAAAGTCACCCCCATCTTAGTCTATATCTACGACGGTTCATTTACGGCAGGGGTCTTCAACGTTGTTTAAGCCAAGTACCCCTTAGCTGAAAGACAGAGGAGCAGGGACCCCCTACTACATATATTGTATAAAATGAAGTTAACTGGGCCTACAATAACGTGTAGGGCGCCCTAAGCCTTTATACCTTTTTGGATAGCATAATAAGCTATTCAAATGATAATTGTTGGCATGATTTTATAAATCATCTTTTAATGTTGTACATGTGGCACAGTGCATCTTTAGGCAGTAAACCTATCATCAATGGGGATTTGTATTTGCTAATAATAAGGTGAAATTATGTTAAGACATTTTAATTAAAAGCAACATTAACCGGAACCTCTGAGCACTGTTACAGGCTGATAATGGCAAGTTTTAATAAAATTTTGGATCATGCAACAAGACAGGCCTGCTTGGTTACTCTGGGGAATGATTGTAAAGATTTACGAAGAATAAGTTTACAGCATTTACTCTGTAACTGGGACGTTTTGGGACCGATTGGTGGAGGTTTGCTGTGGACGAAGTACACAAGGCGATACACTGGTAAGAGCAAATGAGGTTTAACCATGTACCCAGCTGATTTAAATAGCTCACGTTACTGTATAGTGTGAACAGTTAACTTCAAGTTCCACGCTCGCTGTGTCCGGAGTTTAGATGATTGTGATTGGTTTAAAGAAATGGCAATAAACCAGAGCACATTTTTCACCTATGCAGGAATGTGTGGAAGGTCCAGACCTTCCTCCACAGCGCTGTGAAGATAGGTCTGGCAATGCGAGACTACCCCCACTTAAACCTCCCTGAAATAACACAAACCCCTTCATTCATGTTTTGATCATGCTTCCACTTTTATTGTACGGTTTTCAACCAGCTGACATGATTACACTAAAAAACTTTAAACTTGAATTGCCACAGAATAAAGATTGCGCGTTTCTTACCACCTCTGTAATCCACATCAGTTAGTATATGTACTGGAGGTTACTGTAGAGAAGATGATTAGTTCAAAACTAAAAATTGTCCTGCTTTTTGAAGGCCATCCACTATACAATTTGTTTAAAGGACTCAGAAGCTCTTTCAGTGAGCAATTGGTAATGGCTCGGTGCTGTAGTGAGCGCATGAGAAGGTCTTTTGTTCCCACAGCGGTTAGATATTTATAAATATTATATTAACCAACACTGTTAACTGTTGGATATTATTCTTGTCTTCTATAGTGTTTGTTTTTTACATTTATGAATTGTGAAATTGAATTTTTCTTAAAATTGTGTCTCTTTATCAGGGTCTATTAGTCTCCTAATGCAGAATTATTTATTTATTTATTTGTCTGTTAGTTGTGTATTGTGTTCGATTGCTGTATGGTTGGTGGCAAACCAGTTTCCCTATCGGGATTAATAGTTTTTCAATTCAATATATACAGTATGCACGGCAGATCAGCTGGTTCAATTTTGCACACAAGCACCCGACTGTGTTCACATCAAACGTGATGTTATAATGGATCATTGGAAACCGTTTCCACTGCAGTGTAAATCAAGAGTCGTGTTGAAAACAGTTCACACGTCCAAGAAGAATCGTAGATCAAAATCAAACTTCTCGGCCCTCTAATAGCTCCCTGAGGATTGCCATTCATTCCACGGTGACTCCATCCAAAACACCAGGTAACCGGGGCTGCAGCTGTGATAGAGATTAGGGTTAGATTTTAGTTTTCCCAAAAACAAAAGAGTGAATTTATTTTTGGATCTTAAACAGGATCACGTTCATGTAGCAGTATGAAGATTAGGCAGGAACCTATTTACTTCCCGGATTGTCGGCAATTATTTTTGGATGTTAAACAGTCAAATCTAACTAAATGCAAATAATTTCAAAGGTCAAGAAATACCACATGAAAAAATATAAATTCTACTTTCATTGTGTATGGCACTAGGTGGTATTAAACTGCAAATGGTTGTCATTGTGATCGCGTGTTGATGGTGCGTGCTGATGTTTCAGATGCTGTTCATGTTTATGTTCTGCAGCTGATATTATTTTGTGGAAACACAGTCTGTTGTTGTGAAACCAAGATGTCACAATACAAACTTTCTATTCTGAGGAAAGGAGGTGGAGAGGGAAGGAGAAAGAGGGAAAGGAGATGAGTCAATAAGAGATGGGAGCACAGGGTGGGAAAGGAGTGGGAGAGGTGATGGGAGATGAGTGTGTACTTTTGGTTTTTAGACTGTATTGCTTAACAGCAGTCAAGCTGCATAGTTTAAATGTGGAACTGGGGAGATCTTGAATGCGTGCAGCTGATTGTTTTGAATGTTGCTCATTGTGCAAAAGTAAGACACAGAGTTTTAACAGTCAAACAAGGGGACAAGAACATTGATGAAAAGAGAAACGTGATGTTGTGTTAGTGCAGTTGGCCTAACATCACTTCAAAGTCCATCTGTTTCGTCTGCTGATTTAGTTGAAATTGAGAAATCCTGAGCTTGGGTCCTTTTGTTGTGCAAAATGAAATGCAAACAAAAGAAAGCAGGCAGAAGTAAGGAGTAAGAGATGAGCGGAAAAGAGAGGAGAAAAGAAAGCAAGGGAGTGTTTACTTTTACCAATTAGACTGTCAGAGCCTCACAACCCATTTCTGTCTGCTGTTGACTTTGTGGTGAAAAGCTGGCGTGAAGAAAACTTTTGAGCAGAGCCTCCTCTTGGGCAACAGGACATCTAAACAAATCGTGATGCCATCAGGGCCTTTTGGAAAGCTCAGAACTCCCAACAGGTCAGCTGGTTTATTTTGCCTTTGATGCCAATATATTTTGTGTCCATGTTGTGATTCGGTCTCAGGGTCAGAGAAGGAAATGTCTGCGATGCATCGGGGAGTCAAAGTCAACATGTGATTACAATAAAGAAAATAAAAGATAACGTTTCTGTTTGGGAGAGAAGAGGAGAAAAGAAGGTTGGAAGGGTTTTTAAATACATTCCAAGTTAAACATCATTAATCTACTAAAATGTTACGAGACATAATAGGCATGTTTTTATGCAAACGTACAGATAGATGACAAATTAAAGAAACAAATCTGAATAAATGAGTGCAGAAACAGTATGAAAATGATGTCAATATGTCATATGGCCTTTGCAGTCTCTAGCCATCAATCTAATTGGAAACCTACGGGAGATTTTGGGGCAGCGTGACTTTGATCGGACCCAACTACAAGCTCTTCCTGTAGACAGGTACGCTTTGCATACTGGAATGCAAATGGACGAAATATACTGTTGCTAGCAGCTAGTGGGAGATAGTGGGAGAACGAATCAAGGTCCGACCTGGACTAGCAGGAATGTTGCCGTCTTCATATTTGGGGCCTTGTTCAGGGCCTTCTTGCTATGTTTACTTTAGCGCTCCCGTCTAACCAATGAGCGGAGTATTTTGTATTTATTATAAGAATTAGCTGACGCCTAGACGACCAGCTAGTCTTCCTGGGGTCCAAAACAACATTTAATCAGACAATATTAAAAGATTTCATAACATATACTAAAAAAATAAATACCACAATATCTGATTGCAAAACTAAATAACAAAGAAGAAAAATTACAGTTAAAATGAAATGAAAACAATAACAAACCAAGCAAATAGAGAAATATCTTGAAAACAAAGTTATATATTACAGTATGTTACATGGCTAACATTAAGGTAGCTCACATTGAAATAAAAGGAGTAAACTTTTTCACGTGGCTTCTAGTGGTGCATTGTTGTTCGCTTGAATTCTTTTCTGTGAAAAGACACCCAACTTTGGCTTTGGACCACAGCAAGCAAACTATAGGTCCACCATAATGACAATACTAGAAGATTAGATTAGAAGAATAGTGTTCATCCCTCCAGTAGAGTTCCAGAGACTTGGGGTGTCTATGCTAAGGAGCACTAAAGCTGTTCTGGAGGCACCTCACTAAGACACTTGATGTTTTTTTTCTTCATTAAATGTCACCCCGTTGTATAGTAAAAGGTGCTCCAGTATCATGAACCATTTTCCTCTTGTAGGAGACGGTACCGGTTGGTGTATCACAGAGGAAAAAATAGGAGACAGAGGTTTGTGTAAGGGCAGACGAGAAAGAGGAACAATAGACGAGGATTGTTTAGAAAGGAGACAGCTATCGTCATATCAGATCAGATCACATTAGAAAGTTGATCCAGTGGGACAAATGTTGAACACCGGTTGTTGTTATCTACAGACACAGCCAAGCAAGCATGGACCCCATGAACTCTCTGTGTCATATCCATCTCATCACTCCTTCAAGTGGGGGTGGAAGTTGAATGCAACCCAGTGTTGCACAGCGTTGATATCTGAAGGGCAGAGACGGGACTGGAGGAGGAGGATTTTTACTCATCACATTCCACATCTGTTAGAGAATAATAAGCAAGGTTTTAGTGATTTGCATGCGTCAAGACGTCTTCGTAAAAATAAAATAATTATTCGCCACCTCACTGGCTGTGGTATATGGGCATTTAGACTGTGTAGCATCTAAAAAATGGCAGCTGGCTCGCTTTCTCTCCCAGTAAAAGCCTTTTTAAGGCTCCTCTGAGATTAATAATGTTGGACAACATGCTTAATGCTAGAGCGTTAGCTTGATGAGTTTTTGGGGTTCAGGCTAAAGTACATCCAATGACTTTCTGCTCTGTGTGCAAAGAACTTTTCGTTGCTGTTCTGATAGGCGTGTGGTTGCTGAAATAGGGTTGGTTAGGGGGACTCTGGGAAAGGTAATGGGTGGTGAGGTAATTTCAACAGAGACAGGCACTAGACTGGGGCCATTATTTGCAAGGGATAGTCAGAGGGAGCTAGAGAAAGAGAGAGGGAGAGAGACATCCAGTCAGAGACAGAGGGTGATTAGGGTTAGACATGGTGCCACAGCTAGGCTGGATCTATAGAAATAGCCTCTTAACATGATGTATGAGGTACACACAAAAAACACACTCACAGAGCTGGTGATGGTAGCATTGTGCTGCCAATGAGGCTGGAAGAGTATAACCTGGTAAGTAGTGTAAGTAGTGTTATATATCTTGTGCCACTGCTATCAGGAAACATTGATGTTATATTAGAGTTGTAGTCCCCCTGCATGCATTTATTCTAAATTAGGAGTGCTGCTTAGTTGAATGTGCTTACACACTGCTATTTTGTTTTGGCCAGCCTTTCTGTAGTTTTTCTTTTTTTCAATTTAATTTGCAGATTGTTTTTTTTCTTGGAACACAAATTGTTGTTACTGCTGGTTTGTTATTGCTTTTAGAGGTCCAATTCTTTTCCAAAAAATATATGAAGTAAGTTCTTGTTTTCTTCAAAACATTGCTTCTAACTAAACTAGCCTAATCATCCCCTTTGGATTAAATATTGTGTATTGAGAGTTTGTATGCTCTGAATTTCTGAAAACTTAGTTCATTGATGGTAATAAGAATATAGCAGCTAGCATGTGGAAGGAC
Source organism: Perca flavescens (assembly GCF_004354835.1). Classification (NCBI taxonomy): domain Eukaryota; kingdom Metazoa; phylum Chordata; class Actinopteri; order Perciformes; family Percidae; genus Perca; species Perca flavescens. Next base: position 27,969,596 of record NC_041347.1, read on the forward strand.
TTCAATCAATGGCCAATCAAATCATCTGCTCTTAACCACTGTACACGCACTGTGGTACAAAGCATTGCAGCTGTCGCCATGACTAAAAGTGAATGGCTTCATCGTATTGAATTCACTCCCTTTAGTGTTGTTTGTCCAATTTTCTTGGTGCATTGTTAAATGGGTTTTGCTTCGGTGCTAAATCTGACTGAGCACTTTGCTCAGCTGGAACAATGCTGCAGAGAGTGATGGTGCTCCCTTTACATGCTGTAAACTGCTAGCCCACCTTGTGTTGACCCTCTACATTTCTAACATACATGATCCTTTGATTATGTGTAATTATTGCATCACCATGTGTCGTATAGGAATGAGAGCACTTACATAACGCACATTTACAAATAGCATTAGCAATTAAGTCATTGAGTCAATTTTGTGCATTAAATCAGCAGCCGTGGTGGCCTTAAGATGACAGAAAGGAGGTTGGAATTAACAGGGCTGTCGGTGTGAAACCTGGCATTGCTAAGGGAGAGTGCTAATTAAGAATAAATGGAAACAGACCGTTAACACTTGGAGCCGAATGAGAACAAAAAACGTGATAACTACAAGCTGGCTCTAACAGCCATTTCTGACAACTAATGTCTCCTATTTGGTAAAATATCTACATACTAGTGCTGTCAAACGATTAAAATATTTAATCACGATTAATCGCATTAATGTCATAGTTAACTTGCAATTAATCGCACATTTTTATCTATTCTAAATGTCCCTTGATTTCTTTTTGTCCCATTATTTTTTTTCTCATTTTAATGCTCTTATCAACATGGAAAAGTGGATCGGCTTGCTTTGTGCTTTTGTCGCCTGGCTTTGACGAGGGAGCGGAGAATTGGCATCAGCTGCGTGCTCGGCCATCAAGTGGTATTTTAGACTGGACGTGCTGCGATGATAGCTCAGTTCACAACGACAAAACACACAGATCACTTTGGTCTTGTCAATGGAACCATTTGGCAACTTTTTAAAAGTAAACTTACCATTTAGAATCTTATTGGCATCCATTTTGGTGTCTTGCGCTCGCCATCCACTCAAATGTAACGTTAGCCTGCTACTCTTTGGCCGGCTCGCAAGCCCAAACAAGTGTGCGCGGCGTGCCTGTTGTTTAGTTTCCGGTCTAGCTAGATCCGGTGTGGAGTTGTAGTTTTTCTAACGTTACTAGTTGTTGCAACAGCATGTGAAAAAAACTACAAAGTTTGCTAGGCCAAAAAGATCGTTAATCTTGCAATAAAAAAAAATGTACGCTGTTAAAATGGGTTTCCGTTAACGCCGTTAACGCGTTTAACTGACAGCACTAATACATACATGTCACAAAACTGGGTGCCGAAATGGCTGCAAAGCTACAATCATCTGCAGTTCAACATAAATAAAATCCACGACACTCATACATTTGACTTAGCTATTTAAAAAGAAATTAAAAAGCATAGACAGAATGTTTCCAGTATACCTGGTTTAACTAGTAAATACATTTTACTGGTTTACTACATTATATTTCTATGATTTTGCTTTATTACAGACAACACTAGTATGTAATTATCATTACTTAATCACATTATATACAGTATTATTCTGGTGTATGCTGTTTACATATGCTAGACTTGCTGACTCGCTGCTGTTAACCACACCATGTCTCTTTTTTTCTGTTATTGATCCCTCTCTAGGGATCAATAAAGGCTTACCATATCTTTTACGCCACTACAGATGTGAAACTTAATAGAAATACATACATTTCCCACATGGGTTGTTCCCACATAGAACCAGGATGGTTTGGTCATTTTGAACACCAGTGTTGGCACTCTGGAGCATTTCCTCTCGTCCTCTCTGAGAGACAGGGACATTGAGAAATTACAGATGAGTATGGAGAAAATGACATAAAAGCAAACAGGTCTGTATCTTTATGATAATGGTCCATTATGTGCTGAATAACATGTTTATGTTTATTCATCAACACAACAAACATGCATTACTGTATGAGAGTAGCTTTTTTTCTCTCCCTGCCCATCCCCTAAAACATTTTGTGACATCTATAGATTTCACTTCATATTTTATTTTTTTATCAAATAAAGCAAAAAGATGAATTAACAAAATCATCCTTGCCAAACATGCTTCATTCAACTATGTACCCGTTTTGTAGCGGTACGCCAGTGCAACGCCAAAACATTTAAAAATAAAACATGAGTGCAGACATCTTATCACTGGAGACATAAACGCGGTCAGCATGCTCCTTTCTTTTACATCATTACATTCACATTTCCTGTGTCCTTGTCTGGAAAGAGAGAATCGCAACAGAAATGACTTTATGTACTGGAGAGCTGACTAGCTAAGGTTACTTCTCAGTGAGTGATATTTTCTAATTGAGAGTTGAGGTTTGTCTCCCGCTGTGTCTCCAGTTTCATTTTGCTACTTTAAGTGACCCGTGAATATTTCAACATTTGAATTATTTGTGTTACATGTCGTGGTTGCATGTTGAGTTGAGCATTCAGCAGATTAAAGCAAATAGAGACACACCACTGAGATGGCTGCCTACGGCACATGCACACAAAACCAGATAGCTGTGTGTGTGTGTGTGTGTGTGTGTGTGTGTGTGTGTGTGTGTGTGTGTATGTAGTCACACAGAGGTGGGAATGAGGCCAGATGGATTGGGGGAACTACAAAGAGAGAAACTACTTTTAAGTGTGGTGACTGAGAAAGAGGAAGGAAGAAAGAAAGAGGGAACGATTGAGAGGCCAAAAACAAGAAATACAACAACAAAGAGCCAATAACTAAGGTAAGAGTTAGTTTGAACTGAGGTTTGATGAAGAATTCATTTTAGCCTCAAAGTTAGGTTATTCTCTTTGATGCAGTTTCTGACTTTCAACAAACCGCCGACCATCTTCCTATTGTGGCGTGGAGTGAAATGACCTTTCAATCAGAGTGTAGCAGAGTGTGTAATCTTGCTGAGACGGCGTTATAACTTTGCCCTCCTAAATTTGCCATTAAAGAAAAGTGCCAGGTAAGATCAGGCAACTGCTGGGTCCAAAACCTATTTAGGCCAAGAGGTGGAAAGCATGATTGTTCTCAATGGACTGACCTGCAATTGGATATAATATAGTGACAACCATCTCATTGTGTGTGTGTTCTGAACGTGTTTTCTCCTGTATCAATACACGTCCAAAAAGGTCATTTTCTCAGCTTGAGGTAAACGGACATCACACGTGTGAAATTGATAATTATATAAAGTAAGTATATTAATGGTTACTCGGATGTCTGCACACATACATAATTGCTAAAGTGTCTGTAACTGGTCTGTAAATATGGGAGAGACTGCACAACAGATCAGATCTGGGTTTCAAAGTTGTTTTTTTTGTGCATTATGGTGTACTAAATTAGAGAGTTTGAGTAGAGATCAGTCCAATGTCCTCAGTATTGCAATAGCAAAATAGTCTGCATTGAAACAAGGTTGTAGTAATTAGCATTATTTGTTGAATCAATACTGACGTAGCAATTTTTAAAGCTACAAGCTTAACTTAGACATGTTTGACCGGCCACACTCCAAGTACAATACCACAACAATACCAGCACAGTGTGGGGTTTGTAAATTTAATAATGAAATAGCTTAATCAGATTATGTATTCATGTTCGCTGTAATCTTTTAATCCCTAATGTAGATAAAAGACAGTATCATTCAGATACTGAATCCTCCCCTGTTGTTGTGTTATCATCTGATAAAAGTGAACAATGGACAAAAAACAGACCTACACACACACACACTCACACACAGGGCTAAAAGTGACTACTTCTGCACATTCAAACATTGGCTTGACTAATATTCTTTTGAAAAACACTGCCTCAGTTTATACCATAAAACTGAAAGGACATAAATTAACAAGGTAAAAAGCCTATCTGCATATGGTAGTAAGCCACGTTTAATTGTTTTTGTCACATTTTACATATACGTGTTAGTCATTATTATACAGTGTAAGAACGTGAAGAAGCTGAGGGGGGTTGAACACTGCGTTCAACCTATTTCCCATTGTGTATAGCTAATGGAACTGTAATTGGGCAGAGTTGTAAAATAAATAATAACGGAGGACATGTTTTTCATGTTGTTCCATGAAATCAGTAATCTTTATTTTAATTTACAAATAACACATGCAGCAGAAGCCAGTCGAAGCATGTTGAACAATAAGCCTTCTAGTCCTGTAACTAATGGATTTAAGGAAGGGACAGTGCCTGACAGAAGCCTCTGCAGAGGTCAGAGTGGATCATCTCGCTCAATTCAATTTTATTTATAGTATCAAATCATAACAAGAGTTATCTCGAGACACTTTACAGATGGAGTAGGTCTAGACCACACTATAATTTACAAAGTTCAATTTTTGAATTTTTGAATTTACAATTCAAATAATTCCCCCAAGAGCGACACCAGAGCCACTAGCCAACAGTCAAAATGAGGTTTTCTTTTCTGATCCAGTATGTTCTCTGAATGGAAACTGTGTGTGGGATTTATTCTTGTCAACCTTAAACAAAACACTTGTTAGCTACTTGCAGCTTTGAGTATTTATTTAGAACAACAGACTAGTGTAACACACTGGCCCTCATTTATGAAACGTGCGTACGACCTAAAACAGGCGTACGATGGGCGTACGCCGATTCCTACGCAAAGCTCGGCATTTATCAATTTGGACGTGAGCGTAGGCTGCGATCAAATCTCACGTCTGGTCTGAACTCGTGTACGCAAGTTTCTGAGTCAGCGTGGCCTTGCAGTGCAGCATATAATCAGTTTAACAGGAGAAGGAGAAGTCATCAGTTGATCACTTATCAGCAATGGCAGATCTGGCTCTTTTAGAAGACCTCTATGAGCCGGTACAATATTGCACACGTGCCACGGTGGAGCGCTCCATCGGATTGTTTAAGGGCAGATGCTCGCATCAGTGGGGGGGAACAGGACCCTATACACAGCAGAAAAAGTCTGCAACATTGTTTTAGCCTGTGGGGTTCTGCACAACATCTCGCAGGGAAACTGGGTGCCATAAATGTAGCGATGGAGCCAGATGACCCGATGCCCAGAGAGCAGTGTCCAGAACAGCTCCAACTGAAGGAGACAGGATATTATTATTCCTCGCTTTTAAAAGGTAGCCTATAGTGTTATGTTTGGCAATGATATTCACAGGCTACAGGAAACATGACGATGCACAACATTTTTATTTATTATTCAGGTTTTCATTTCTATGTCGTGAACGATTTATTTCTGCCATTGACAGAGTTATTTCGGCTTGTTTTCCCAGCCCCTCTGCTGTCAGGAGACAGGGTCGTGGTGGTGGGCCAGCACGGGGGGGGGGCAGAGGACACGCGCTCTCCCTCAGCTGCTGTCTCGTTCTGACTAATGAAAAAAAACACGAGTAAAATAAAAGACACTGCATAAACTCTGCTACCGTGTGTTTATTTAAATATAGGTACACCATGTAGGCCTAAGAGATTGCAATAAGCCTGTATATTACTATTAGGACTATAGAAAATGCGTCAAGGATGTATAAATTAAATAGGCTAAACTTCAGCTGGAGTCCGATTTACTACGGCAACACTGTTGACCGCATCAGTGATCTCTTTCCATTCCGCATTCTTTCTACAGCCTTTAATACCAGTTTTCAGGCTGCCAAAAAGTACACACGTTAGTGCAAATGAACCGGAGGTATCAGGGTTTCAATCTCCACCTCTGAAAACTGCCGCTTCTCAGCCGGATTACGTCTCACCATGTCGTAAATTGTAGGGGCGAGGCCTCAAAACCCAGAATATATCTGGGCGTGATATTTAAATTACGATCGTTTCCAGCCGCCGCATTTATCAATGTACGACCATTCTTACGCTCTGATTGGTGTGATACGAACGTTTCATAAATCACACGTGAAGCCTGTCGTAAAATGATTTCTGCGCTCATATCTGCGCTGGTTTCTACGTTAGGTTGATAAATGAGGGCCACTCTGTCTGGCCAATTAGAGTCATGCATGCCCAGGTGATGCGCTTTTTTTTTTATATATATCTTCAAGAACTTTAATTCAAAATAAGTTAGAAATGAAGACAATACAAATACAAAATGACTTCAGAAAACTCGAAAACACACAGCATCCCCAGAGGCTTTGAATAGTATTTTTAGGATGGATTTTTCTTTTAGATTTTTTTTCAGTGTGATCTGACTCGAATTGATTGTGATGGAATATCGATTATCTTTAAATGTTAAAGGTGTTGTGGTTCGGTTCTCTGTGCACTTTTGTAGAACATTTGCTCCTAACATTATACGTCACACAGGAGTGCCTCTTAAACTATAGCTTAGGAGCCGAAAGGTAAGTGTTTTGCAGTACGTCAAAGAGTACTACAGTGTCCCAAAGTCAGGATCCCAAAATGATCAACCACAATTACTTTGGACCTCCTCACATATTAAGAGCACTAATGTGAAATATAATATCCAGGCAGTAATTGGATGGAGCTCTTTGGTAATGGTTTTTACTGTGAGAGCCATTAAATAAGTGTATAAACTCTTCAGTTAAATAAATGGCTTCATTAATGTGCCATTGTTCTGATTTGATTCCTAGGGCAGAAAACTACATTTACCCAGTTTGGATCCTGGCCTGAAAAGTTAAACCCAGGGAGAGACCGAGGCGAGCTGAGAGATTTTAAAACAATGACACCTGTCAGACAGAAAATCACAAGACCTCCAAATCAATTGTCCAGCTTTCGACTAGTGACACGTACGCCCATCAAATTGCTCCTGGGTTGAAAATAAATTTCACCTTGGAATACTAAGTTGTATGGCTGAAAACTTTGACAACGTTGGAGGTTTCAGGTGATGCAACAATAGGATGTTGTATCTTGAAACTTAATATTATGTGCTTTGTATGGGATTGTTTCCATAGTATTTAGCTCTATTTCTCAAGTACCAAACAAAAACTCTTACTGATTATATACTGTTGTTTGAAAAAAAAAAAAAAAAAAAAAAGACCTTAGAAGCAAAGCCTGCAAGTTAATTATTAAACATTTACACTCCACAATGTTTCTGGAGTGACAGATAAATGGCGAGGAAGTCCAACAGGACTCGAGAAAAGCTCAAACAACCAAAAGCTCTTTATTACAACAATATAACTTCATATACTGTATATGTATCTTGCTTACAGCACAAAGTCAGAACAGCTGATGATTAAAATCACAGATTGCCTTAAATTAATTATAAATAGTTTGTTCTTCACAGTAACTTGCGCCAGTGGGCCTTTGAGCAAGGTATTTCCCTCTCTCCAACTCCAGCTTAACTTCTCAGCATTCAAAATATGTAGACAGTATGAAGCAGATATGCATTTAATAAGCATCAAGTTTAAATTAAGTAACACATAATTCTATATTAATAGATGTTATATGAATACATTTTCAGTTCCAATGCTCACACCTAATGGCTGGCTGTTATGTAGATCAGCAGCCATTTTTAAACCAACATTCATTTGCTAATGGCAGCGCATTCTCACATTCTTATTACACTGATTATGAGATATTAAAAGGATTATATGAGATATTTTGTTTTTTGCCATGTTTAAATTTACAGAGAAGATCACCTGCTGCTGCCTTTGTGTTGTTTTAGTAAGGAGATTGCCACGTTGCCCTTGAGCTTTTCAAATGAATCCAATAACTTGAACACAGCTTGATGCTCAAGGCTGCAGCTCTCCCAGTGATCTGTGCTAATGTACTCACCATCTTGTGTGATTTGTTCTCTCGGCTTTTCACATGATGTCAGAGAGAGCGCAGTTGGTGTGTCTGGAAGAAATGAAGGAACAATTTGCAAAGAGCCACCCTTTTCTTCTGCCCATTTTTTATTCTCACAATTTCCTACTACCCACTGCTCATCTTTCTCTTCCTCATCCACTTCTGTCTGCCCCTTTTACCCTTTTACCTGTCTTTCTTCTACGAACCTACCCACCCTTTCTCTTTTGCCATTATTTTAAACTTTTTTATTGACTCATAAAACCAAAGGGTGGCTAGTTAAAAACACCCGAGTATGGGCAGGAGAATGCCACTATGAGCTATGGTTTTCCATTTTTTAAGCTTACATCACTTGATTAATTAACCAGCAGGAGAAGCCTTTGGTCAGCGTGGCCTTAATGCTGCCAAAGAGTAATACTGCAAAGTGGGCCAGGCACAGTTAAAATTTATGGATTTGTGGTACTTAATTATTCAATAGAAAATGTCATGCTAAATGTCATGTAACAATATTTAATGCACATATAACATTTGCAGTAGCAGGGTGGAAAAGATGTAAGCGAGGCCATTTTAACCCTGAAGGGTCCCGGGTTCAGTCCCCATAACATTTTGTCTTCTCTATCCTTACGAGACATTAGGCTCCTTCTGCGTGGTTTTAAAGCATAGACTAAATACATCATATGGTACAGTTCATGGTTCAAGACTAAATTATCATGATTTCATGATTTGTACGACTGTAAAGTGGATATTCTCGTCTTTTGCCAATTACATTTTTTTTTTCTTCCAATATCTGCCCGGGTCGATGGTTGGGCGTACAGTACAATGCACAAGACCCAAATATAACGCTTTGGTAAAGATTAATGGTGGGAATGTCTTGGTACCTCACGATTCGATTCCGATTCAGAGGCCAACGATTCGAAACTGATTATCAATGCATCTCGATGCAACCATTTTTTTTTATGTACATTTTCCATGCGCGATTGACAAAAATATACATATAAATCTGAGTTTGCTACTCAGTTTGCTAATCACTTCCTAGACAAAGCAGCTAGACAAAGCTTAGATTTTGACATATATATATATGACATAAGTTTTAATGAAATGTTTTGTCTATTGAGGTTTTTATTTTGTAGTCATTCCATGCTTATTAAACATGCTTGTGAAAGTCCCATTCTCTCCCAGTAATCTTCCATGTCAGAGGCTCAGTCATGTTTAAAGGTGGAGAATTGGATTCTTAGAACATGAAACATGACGTGGTCAGATGTAATGTGATAAAGTAGATGAACAGCCTATATGTGTTTTGCCTAATTATTTCATGTATGTCTTATTAGATCATGTGTACATATATATCTACAAAATTTAAATAATTTTTCCCCTTTGGCCATTTTTGTGTGTTTTTTTTTCTGCACTCTAAGTTGTTGTCCATTATCCCATCCTTTTTCAGTCACTCTGTTTTCTGATTTGTACTTGTCTGGAGACAGTAACTTTTAAATATAAAATCAACACATTTAAAAAAACAAAACAATTATTATTAACTTATCAGAATCGAGCATCGAATTGTTCTAGAAAGAATCGCAATTCATCTAAGAATTGGTTATTTTTCCCAAGAGAGGCCGGTCTTGGTTAAATATTTAAAGTTAATTGCGGACTTGAAGCGGGAAGCGTTGACTTATTTCTATGTTTACTACAATCTTTTACACCCATCAACTTATTAAAGATTGTAGTAAACATAGAAATAAGTCAACGCTTCCCGCTTCAAGTCCGCAATTAACTTTAAATATTTAACCAAGACTGGCTTCTCTTCCAAATTAAACAACCAAATATGTAAATTTCCCTCCAGAACAACGCATACGCTTTTCTGATCAGACGCCCTATCAGCAGAATGACATCTCTTGTAAAACCTCTAAAAATCACTGTTGAAAAAATAAAACTGTTTCCTGATGGAAACTGACTGTTTCCTGAGGTTTGGGTGGGCACAAAAATTCCTTTATTAAGGATAGGGTACGATTGTGTTCAAAGTAATTTAAGAAAAAAAATATGGAAAACTGTATGCAAACATAGGCTCAAACATAAAGCCTCACTGTTACATCCCACGTGAATCCTTGGTTTTACCAATGTATTTATCATAAAGTCCAAACACAAAAGCTGCATTGTCTTAAAACACCCACCTTCTTCTGATTCCTCCATCCTCTCCTAGCACTCGGGGGACAATTTGACCACCCAACACAAACGCAACTTCTCTTCTCTCCGCTGTGAGCAAGAGGTCTTCTGTCTAATGAGCTTTATACATAGACTGTAGCTCTACTCAACACACAACTTCACACAGAGCACTCCACATTCACAGACATTTACCCAGAATAGCTAGAAAGACAGTAAGAACAAAGAAAAGGAAGAAAGTCTGACATGAGCCTGCTGGTTAATTGTCCATTGCCCTGGGACTCCAGCTCAACCCATGGCTCATTAGCTAAGAGATTCAACCTCCACTGACACACAGAGAGATGATTGCTGCATTGTATCCCCTATCTGCAGCTTTTTACAAAGTCATTTATGTAATTAAATATTACCAGTTGTTGTTTTATCGCCCAATGATTGAAGCTGTCTGCTGAAATGCTAAACTTAGTAAAGAAAAAAAATCACTGATGCCAGTGAGGAAATTAACTGGTATGTCTTGGTAAAATGAAAATGACTTGGTGTAGCGTTTCAATGGGTCATTAAAGACTGAATCTGTGATGGGTCTCCTTCGGTGGCAATTTTTTACTTTAACCTCACAACAGCTCTGTAACAATGTATAAGAGAGCCCAGTAGACATGCACAATAGAATTCTTTCTTTCACGTACCTAATTTGCAAAGACTTCTTCAAACATGTGGATGTGTTGGAATCAGCACTGCTGCATGTGTTCAATCAAATCTCTAGCTGTGCTGATGGATTGTTTGCTTTTTACCTGTATTCCAGGTTGCCAGGAAATGTGTCGGTCATTACTGTATCTCCGTGAATGTTCCAAATTGATAGGTAGGATTCAATCGTATAACATTTTACAGATATTAGGAGAGCCGGTTGATGTGAGGGTGGCGCTAGCATCTAGTAGGAATGTTTTCTAATCAGCAATCTCAACTGCATTATAACTGAACCATATTGTAGCCAAAGTTTGAGCACAGACAAGACATCCATCATAGTATTCTGTTATCTCAAGAAAGTTTCCAGTTTCAGTAAGTTGATTGGCATATTGTGCTGAAATGATTTGAAACTAGTGGCTGCCAGAAAGGAATGAAGCACACATTTATCAAACTGAAGGGGGAATTGCATTCACATGTTAGACAAAGCTTATTTTACACAAGAGTAGACTTGTAAAAGTTTGTGGAGTAAAGCCCACCATATATGATGCTTGGTAGCCATTTGATTGGGGCGACACGGATAGCTCAGTCAGCCAGCACAGAGCAGTGTTTCTGCTTGTCATGTATAGTCAGCATACGCTTTTACTTTTACTTTTTTTGCGGACGTATTTGATGATTCCACTGAGGCCGCTCAGATGATTTCAGTTATCGAGTTCTTGGGTCAACCTTTGTGTTACATATTCATTTATTTTTTTGTTACTTTAATAATCACTTTATATCAGTTACTGAAATTAATATTGCAGAAATACATTAAAGCCCATGTTGCAAGTTTAATTTTCCAACGAATTTGTGGTAATTGCTTGTTGGTAATAAACATTTAAACTGTTATTCATCTATTTGATGTTGTTAGGTATCACAAAACAGAATATAACACGAAAAAGTAAGTACTATTTTACAGCGGTTTGTCTTTCCCCCACAATGCATTGCATGACGTCACGTTGGGGAGACGACAGGCGAAAGCCCCGTCTCTGTTCACTGTCACGGTCACGGTTTCTGCCACTGATCTGGCAAAATATGGCTTTTGGTCTCGACCGAGTCTGTGTCTTTATTTTGTGTATAATAATATTGGGGGTGCTGCCTTCGGAGCTGCGTCCACGTTGTCAACACAAGACATGTGGCGTTAGTGCTCCTTTTGTATCATACTTTTATTGAATGAAATATTAAGCTTTGCTCCTACGAAATAGGTGTTTTTTTGTAACATTACACACAAAGCTAACTGGCTATAGTTAGCCTGTACGTATGCTAGCGGGATTAGCTAACGTTGCGTAGCCAGCCAGCAAATTCGGCAATCGGCAGTAGTTTCGGCGAGCTAACCGCGACAGTATGTTGCCCACAATCAACCTCTGCTGCTAAAAGCAGTCAATCTGCAGTTATGTTTTGAAATGGAGACACATGGATGTGTTAGCTGTCGAGGTTAGCTCGCCGAAGCTGCTTGCTGGCTATGCAACGTTAGCTAATGTCCGCTAACATACGTACAGGCTAACTATAGCCAGTTAGCTTTGTGTGTAGCTAACCAACTAACTAACAAAAACCATCTCGTATGAGCGAAGTTTAACGTTTCATTCAATATAGTTATGGTACAAAAGGAGCACTAACGCCACAAGTATTATGTTGACAACGTGGACGCAGATATAGGAAACTCCGAAGGCAGTTGTAATATTTACCTAGCCGGCTAGGCTAACGCTGTTGCGCTAACGTTAGCGAAACGTCGGCGTAGCGTTAGCTAGCTGTCTAAACTTGTGAAAAGCTGAACAGCAGCCCCGTCCAAGTTATAAATAAACACCAGGCAAATATGTTACTGGAGCTAGTAGGCTACCATCAAAACGTGAGATATCTAATCATGATATCAATCATATCTGTGTTTACAACCATCGGGGGATTTCACAGGTGGGACTGGCAAGTTAGCACATAGCTAGCATGATGCCTTGTATTTTCTAGATCTAGATAAGTTTAGCGGTACTTATCTGAACTAACAACATGATCACTGTCACTAGATATAAATAAAACGTCGACTTTCACTTGGTGCTATTCACGGACAGTAAAAACACCTCTTCCTCATCCCAGTCAGTCACCATAGTTCTAGTACCAGGCTGATACACCGAATTGCGGAAAAAAAACCCACTAATACCAAAAACGACAAAAACTGCCCTTTAACGCTATTTGGAGACATTTTTAACAATGATATACATATATTAAGTGCTATATGTACCTATTAATCAACAGTGGTGGTTAACATGCAACATGGCCTTTAATAATAGTCGCAGTGACATTTGAAGCCCTTGTTCAAATTGTAAATGATTGCATTGGAAATGACTGCACAGTGTTTGAGAGTCTAGATCTACTGAGCAGGCAGAATAAAAGTCCTATCTCCCTAGCTCTTATTACACATTGTAAGATATCTGGCCAATTGGAATGAAAATGTAATAATGAGCAGTTGTTAAAGGAAACCACAAATCATTTTTGTAAATGGCAGCAGTGGCAATGAGAGGCTTAAGTATTGAAAATACAAGGTCAAAATGTTTGGTATTGCAATGAGAAGTATCAGAGGAGTCAGTGCTAAACTCCTTTCAATGATCATACCAAAAAAGCCACCATCATATTTACTGTATGCTGTATGAATACTTTATGTTTGCGACTAGAAATATCTTCCATTTTTCCATTCCCAAATGCTGGGTCAACAATTTCTTTGACATCTGGCATGCTTTCTCCTTCTCTATTTTGCTACTCTATATGTAGCAAAAATTTAAAACATTTTCCCGTGTATATATACTGCAGTGTGTTCCAGACAAAATCCAGAAAAAGAATTCTAAGGAAAGCTATTTGATGAAATATTCAGAAAATCATTGTGAATGTTATAATCCATATATCTAGATATAGGTCTACTGGCAAAGTCTCTATTCTATCCAGTGCAAACTGTGTACAAGTAAAGACCAGCAACCTTTAAAATCAATAAATGAGTATGAGTAGCATCTGCTCTATGTGTAATTGGTTCAGAAGCAGCTCTTTTGACCTTATTAATAATTCAATTCAGCCTAAGGAAGAGAGAAGACAAAGGGATAGAGGGAGGAGAGTGTACTGGGAGTAAAGAAAAGAAGCTGAGACAAAGAATTATGATTGTATTTGTATTGTTGTATTGGCTTGTTAATATTTGTGTTACACATTAGAAGAAACAGGGTGGACAGAATAAAAGAAACAGCCCTTACCAGTGTATCACTGTATGTACTTCGTCCACAACAATCCCCTCCAATCTGTCCCAAAACGCTGGCATTTTGCATGATGGCTCTCCATCTGTTGTTTCTAACAAATGTTTCTGGTAGTCCGAATGTGATGGGAAATGGCCAGCAGCAATTTTTTATGTCCATATCTTTACCTTGCCTGCCGTGATAAGCTGCATTTATCAGCCTTGACTGCAGGGTTTTCACCTGGTCCTCCATTATCGTGACCAAAACCATGGCATTTTTCGCGGCATTTCTCTGTGTTTAACATTAACCCTGGCTAGCTCACTGCAGACTATAGGCCATGCTTGGAAAATAATGCACCAATGCTCCATAACTGGTGGGCAAACATGCTTGCACGTCCCTGTTTGATAGTAAATGGCGTAAACATATTCTTTGTAAATCTTTACAATAATTCATTGAAAGAATAAAGCAGACCTGCCTTATTGCACGATCCAAATCTTCGTCAAAACTTTTTGCCATTTTCAGCGTGCTAGCGCTGAGGTTGTCATTGTTTCCCGTAGCGAAGGGATTTTTAGAACACTAACACAGATTGCACACACGTACATGCTAGTGGAACAGTATCAGCAACACGACCCCTTATGTTACCTATACATTCATTTTCTCTCTTATTGATTATTGTAACTCCCTCTACTCATGCCTTAGTCAAGCTGCTCTACGTCGTCTACAACTTGTACAAAATGCAGCTGCCAGACTATTAACCAGAACAAGTCACCGCTCACATAGCACAGCAATTCTTGCATCCCTTCGTTGGCTTCCGGTAAAATTCAGAAGACAGTATAAGATCCTGTTGATTACCTTCAAAGCATTACATGACATTTCTGAACTCCTTGATCCTCACTCAACTACACGGCCATTCAGATCCTCGAATATTGGTCTTTTATCCATTCCTCACTCCAATTACAAGACCAAAGGTGATTGTGCCTTTGCACTTTGTAACTGTGTTTTTAAAAGTGCTATATAAAGTGTTACTTACTTACAATGCCGAGGTAAAATAATGCTAACCATAACATAAGGAAAATGTGAATGCTTTGTTGTGCATTTTTACTGTTCACTGAATATGAGGCCTGGGTGTGATCAGTGAGGTAGGAGGGGGCGAGCCTGTGGAGGGCTTTGTAAGTGATGAGGAGAGTTCTGAACTAGATGGGGAGCCAGTGGAGGTGTTGAAGGACCGGGGTGATGTGGTCTCTGTCGCAGGAGTGGATGAGCAGACGATCAGCTGAGTAATGGCTGTATTGTAGTTTTGGTGGATGTGCTATACAGGATGTGGGTGCAGTAATCTGGCCTTCAGGTGATTAATGGTTGGTGTCCATATTAGAGCTGTCAATCTTCCTCTATAATACCATTCGAATTTCATTTATTCTTTAATAATATTTGAATATTTAATGCTCAAATGTTCTTAATATGTACTAGGCTACTCAGGCTTGCCACTGACAAGCAAAGAAAACAGTCTCCACCCTCCTACAACCGTGATAGCGGCAGCTGATTGGATGAATGCGTCACGTAAGGCTGGCTGCTCCCGAATTTCAAAATCGACCATAATGGCGGCTCGTTTGGAATACGATATCGTATTTTACGAAAATAGTTCACCGAAACATGTTTCTGAAAACAGTTTAAGCGAGAGATAGGCTAAGCAGTTGCTGAATTCACAGACAAAGGTCAGTTTAGAAGATTTCCGTCAGCTTTTCAGAGGCGGCAAGCCGAGCCGGCCGCTCCTCATTTGCATAAAGATGGCTGAATTAAACTTTATGCAAAAGATGAGCGGGCGGCTTGACGCCCCGCTTCTCCAAAGTCCCCACGACGCTACCAGAATGTATTGCACGGCTGCTTCCATAGAAATGAATGGGAAGTGGGGAAATGACGCTGACAATGGACATAAACCATAAGGCGTGGTTGAGTAGCTGAGAAGGAGAGGGAGGGGTGAAGACAGCCACATTTTTTCTTTTTTCAACATTGCATTTGAAGGAGAGGGTTTGATCAAAGATGACACCAAGGTTACAGAGGTGTGTGGAAGCAGGAACTTTTGCATCACTCGCATACACAGAAAAGAATGATGTCATATGGAATAGACAGCCACAGTAAAACTACATTATTTTAACTAATTTGACAAGGAGTCACTCACTACTTTCTAAGGTACATGATGGAACATCTGGACATGATTTAACCCTTGTGTTGTCTTCCCGTCAACCTTTTTTTGTTTTTGCTTTTTCCAACGTTTTAAATTGTAAAATTTTTCTTCTACACATTTTCAGCGCTTATTTCTACATCCCATATTTTATGATATGAAATAAAAATTGAAAACGGGTCCATTTGACCCAAAGTCAACACAACGGTTAACCAGTGGGGAGCCTTCAGGGCCCTTTAGGCATCAGAGAGGGCCCAGGGCCTTCAGCTGTCTTACCGCAGGTTCTGGCATCAAGTACTGAGTTTAGGTTTAGATATTGAGCATTTTGTTGACTTCATTCCAGATGTCAGTCCTTCCAGAAAAATGCAGAGTTTTTTTGTGATTGTTGCGGGCAAAAATCCTTGATTATGCGGCACGTTTTCTTAAAAAATGCGATGGAATATGGATATTTATGCAATTTTATGTGATGAAATTGCGGGAACTTGCAAAAACTGCAGTTTGATGAAAACGAGAAAAAAAAGTGATTCCCCCAACACCCTGCTTTTCGATGATGAGAGGGAGGGGTGAAGAAGTTGCCATGGGAACTTCATAATGTTCCCATGGCAACAGTGTGAAGTAAACGCAACATTTTTCAACTTTCTGCTAAGATATATGTGACTTTTTTGCAATGAAAATGCGGGGATTATGAAATCATGGAAGCCCCGCATATTTTGCGCGGAAATCGGCAATTTATGCGGCAAAAGTGCGGCTTATTTGAAAAAATGCGGCCCCCGCATAAATATGCGGACTTTGGCTGATTATACATTGAATTATGCGATCACATAATCGCGTTTTTCTGGAGGGACTGAGATGTAAATCTAGTTTTTTACGTCACAACATTTATCTAAAGGCTGTTATGTATATAAAGTTTACTCTGGTCATGTAAGCAAATGATCAACAATATATGATAAGTTCAGGAAATAAATATCTAATGCATCAAGTATCATGAGTCTATATGTCACATTATCTTCTTTTAAGTTTTAATTGTCGAATAATCTTCTGTAGTTTTCACTGTAAATAATTGAAGTATACTATAGTTATAGTAGTTATATTGTATATATTTTTTTAATGCATTTTTTCGATACCTTCTTTGTCATTTTAATATTTAATGTATTATATTGTATTACTATTTGAGTATGGTCTGATTATTCCTGGGAAGTTTAAAAAAAATCTGCAATTCAATTTTAGGTGAAATTATCCTCCAAAGCAGCAGAAGAGGAAAAAAAAGAAGCAATAAAAGCTAGACGAACTCTGTCTTCTGTTGCCGTTTGTGTAGCTAGCACTGGACTTGGCAGCCTAATATTCAAGTTAAACACAGTCTTGTAGTTCTTGTATAATGGAGCGTGACTCTGAATGGAGACAGATGACAGATAATGAATGTAGGCGAGAGAGACCGAGAGAAGACGAAGATGGAAAGTTGGCAGCAACACTTTAGAACTGAATGAGGAAGTCGATCCTTGAGGTGCCTGCCTGCCTGCGTTCAGAAACAACCACTTACGGACTTGTCAGGCTAATGCTCGCGTTGCATAGACACACTGAGACGGGAGGGAACCGGGGATGAGAAAAAGAGACACAAAACAAGGATGAAAAAGAAATATATTTAACGGGGCAGACTCCAGAAGAAGTAAGGACGGATAGGAGAGTGTGAATGGCAAAAAAGCGCAAGGAAACAAGATTGTGCAAAGACACCTATTCAGTCGACCACTTGTGGACGTGTAAGACTAATAGTCATGTTAAATACAGCCTCACAGGCAGTGCGTTGTGAAGATTGACTGCCGTATCTAGGCCATCATAAAGAACCATTAAGACTGGCTAATAAAGAAAGTTCCCTCAGCCCAGAAAATGAAGTCATCATAGCAGTTAGAGGATGGCCCGAGGCAGGGAGGAGAAAGAGACGATGGGAAGAGAGGGGGTTTGGAAAATGAAGAAGGGACATCAGAGGAGATAAAGAATAGAAGACGACCGCCTGTAAGACGGTGTGTGTGTGTGTGTGTGTGTGTGTGTGTGTGTGTGTGTGTGTGTGTGTGTGTGTGTGTGTGTGTGTGTGCGTGCGTGCGTGCATGACAGAAAAGAAAGTGAAAGAACGAGAACAAACTGTCCCACAGCATCACTCATCCAGGATCTAATATAGCCATATTCCCTCTGTATGTCTGTTAATTACTTCCTCTGTAACCATAACGGCGAAAAGCCCGGGCTGGTAGGAATACCTGGAAAATGAACCGCTAGCAGAACAAACTGTATCTGGGTTAATTACTTTATCTGCTGTTGCTGCGATGAAGAGTTTTTTTGCTGACTGCCTCAAGCGTCTGTTCAACGTGGTGTCACAAAGTTTTTTTTTGTACAAAAGGAGCATTTTGAAATATGTCCAGATCATATTTCTCCACAGTGAAAGTGGCAATAAAGCAACATGAAAGAAAAGGCCAATGAATATGATTTGTTAAAGTGCCCATATTATGCTCATTTTCAGGTCCATAATTGTATTTAGAGGTTGTACCAGAATAGGTTTACATGGTTTAATTTTCAAAAAACACCATATTTTTGTTGGACTGCACATTGCTGCAGCTCCTCTTTTCACCCTGTGTGTTGAGCTCTCTGTTTTAGCTACAGAGTGAGACATCTCACTTCTATTCCGTCTTTGTTGGGAGGCGCACATGCGCAGTAGCTAGGTAAGGATCACATCAGCTAGCTGTTTGTTTCTACAACTTCAGTCAGTACAAGGCAGGATTAGCCGGGAGACTTCTTCTAAACGAGGGCGCGCTTCCAACTTTGCATGGAATACCTGCAGAACAGGGACATGGAAGTAGTTCTTTCGTAGGTTATGGTGAACTAGTGTGTGCTGTAGCAGTGTTTTGGAACTATATTCTCAGGCGGAAGAATATAGTACTTGGGCGGAGTGATATGCTCGCAGCAAGCCTGTCTCTTGTTACGTTGTTTTTTGTACACGCTGTGACTATACAAATCACAACATGTAAATAGGTTGGTGTTATTTTGTCACTTTTGTCACAATTTGGAGCAGTAGGCTAGTTGGAACCAGTTACCTGCAGGATCTGTGCTAGGCTAAGCTAATGCTGGAGCCGTCAGACAGCGTTACAGCACGCACGGAGATGAGAAGGCTATGTATCGACTTGTCTTACTCTGGGGGTTACGGTGAATAAGCTAAATTCCCAATAAGTCGGCGTGTTCCTTTAAGGTATGTTTGAGGTAGAAAACAATTTTGCTCAATATTTAAAGCCTTTGCACACATGGTCAAGAACTTCTTTGACAGAGTTAAAGAGGGAACTCTGCTGGGTTGGAGCTGAAAAAAAAAAATTGCCCATGTTAAACAAATTATGATAATACACTAGAATATATAATGTTCACAAAATTCTGTATGAAAACTATATATTTTTGTTCTCACTTAAAATTGTACTTAGTAGGCCAAACCTCTGGGACCTCTTAACCTGGGACCCTTGCTGTCATCAGGTTAGCTGCTAACTGCTATCATCCTCGTTTTTCCTGCCGCCACGGCATCACTATTTTATGAATGAAACATGTTGGAGAAACGTAAAAGTGCTGATAACTGCACTGTATTAAAAAAGAAAGTAAGGCTCTATCTCAAGAGTTACCTCAACTTCAGTTTCGGGGGGGGGGGGGCTCAGCTTTTTTTAAGGACAGAAGTAGGGGGGGCGTCAAGGAAAAAAGGTTGGGAACAACTGCCACAGAAGACTATTAAATGTGCTGTGAAATAAATAAAAAATACGTTGTACCTCTTTTGCTTTCAACCTGCGTCATGCTATCTAAAATCACACAGTGGGGGGCGGCATCATGCCGGCGTTGTTTGGTTCAGTGTAAAAAAAGAAAGCCAGTGTGATGGCGCGTCTTCTTTACAGCAGGATTGCGTTGTCTGTGTAAAAAAGATAAATATCTAACCAAACCTCTACCTACCTAATCTACCTAAAGTGTTTTTGTCGCTGATGCTGAACCACACGCCAGGCATAGGATGTAACGATGGTCTCCGTCTTTGGCCGGCAAATTTACTGATATAGTTACATATATTTGTGCCAGTAATATTGGCCATATTAGTAGGGCTTTTAATATCATTGAACATGAATTCATGAGACCCCATATAATTTGCATTAATTCATTCATTCCCCCCTCTCTCTGCATCCAACTCCCGGCAAATTGTCTTTCTGCATGCATCAATATTTTTATACATTTACTTTCCTGCCTCTTCTTCTGCCTGTTAGTGAGAATTGAACTTATATACAACAATATGCTGACGATAATCTCTGCAGAGCACAACATAAAAAGAGAGTGTGAGCATGAAAGAGCGAATAGAGACAGAGGGAAGGTGGGAGCGTGCTCTAACAATACAGCGCTTTATTAAAATGTCAAACACAAAGGACTACAGACTACAGGGATATTACTGGTACCTAAAGTATATTATGGAGAAGTATATTTCTTGGAGTCGGAGGAAAATGTCAGTAGAACTTAATTTGTTCTAACCTCAGAGATCTAAGCCGACTGGTTTGCTCAGCTGCCGTGCTCATGAAAAATGGAGAAAAAAAAACATCAAACAAGATTGGATCTAATAAGTCTGTATACACATCGAACCAAGGGAGGTCGAATGCAGGTGCTTTGAAGGGTTGCCTCTTCTATGTTACGGAGCAGAGCTAGATGCACGTATAGTGTTGGTACGGTATCGAAAACAGTGCATCTTCATGTTCTAAGGTCCATGAAGTGATCTCTGATCAGAAAACGGGCAGAAATTAGACTGCAAAGAAAACTGGCAGGAACAGAGAAGAACATCTTGGTCTCTTTAGTGTGTTCCTTCAGAGACCACTTATCTTCGTATTTACTGTGGACCATTTCCCACTGTGCAGGTAGCATGTACAGATTTCTCTAATGTTCAATAGATGTTCTCAGAAAAAAAAACATCACTGCAAAAAGATCCTCCAGTTTAAACTCTCTAAAAGCTGTTATTTTTCCCCTCTACTGTACGTATTGTTATAGCTAAAAGTTCTGAATTGAATTCATTTGGAAGCTATTACGGCACAGATACAATATGTTTTACCAGATTCACAGGTGTATTGGCCTTATAGCCAATAACCATAGTGTTTGTTGCTGCTTTAGTTAATCTCTTAAAGAGGTATTTCTTTTATATTTATTTTTATTAAGTTTTCTGCAGACATGTAATGGGTGTTACAACAGATGTAGGATGCAACAAGGTGTCTGAACGAAAAGAAAAAAATCAGTTCCAAAAAAACAGTTCCACACAGCAATATAGACCCACACCCATCAACCCCCATCCCCCAAGGCCACCTGTAGTACTCACAAGTAAAAAAAAAAAATATAAATAAAAAAAGTAAAATAAATAAATAGAAAAAATCAAATAAATAAATTATATATATATATATATATATATATATATATATATATATATATATATATATAATAATAATAATAAGACTAAACAGAAGAAGAAAAGTCTCCCCCCTCCCCACATAAGTTTAGTCAGGAGGTCTTGGCATCACGGTAAGGCCTTCAATAGTAGTCAGTATAGGGCTCCAAGTTTTATGAAATGATCTCAGCGAACCTTTAAGAGTGTCTAATTTTTTCAAGGTGGATGCATTGCAATACCTCTCTTATCCAATCGTCATGTGATGGAGGAGAAGCATGCTTCCATTTAAGGAGGATGGCGCGCCTGGCCAGCAAAGTAGTAAAGGCAGTGACGCAGTGCGCTGTAGCTGGTATACATCTGATTGGGGAAAGGCCGAACAGGACACTCAAGGAATTAGGGACAATAGTGTAATTGAGGGCCTGTGAGAGAGTTCTGAAAATGTCAGACCAATAATCTGATAGCACCGGGCATGACCAGAACATGTGAAGATGATCGGCTGGGGATTGTTTGCATCTGTTACAGGCATCACTTCTGTTAGGAAACAGTTTTGCCAGTCTGGCATTAGTGAAATTGGCTCTGTGAAGCACTTTACATTGAATTAGGGCATGTCTAGCACAAATAGATGAAGAGTGAACTAAACTGAGAATGTTTTTCCACTGGTCGTCGGAAATGTCAATGCCCAAATCATGCTTCTAGGTTAGCTTAAGGGAGTCAATTGGGGAAGGGGTTAAGGAGATAATTTTACCGTAAATTGTTGAAATCAGTCGACTTTGACCAGAGTCGAAGGTGAGAATTGAATCAATTTCTGATTCAGGAGGACGATTGGGAAAATGGGGAAATAATTTTTGAATAAAGTGCCTCACTTGAAAAAAGCGAAAGAGATGACCATTAGGAAGGTTACATTTTTAAAGAGGTATTTCTTACCCTGAAATCTGACATATCTGAAACACTGAAATTAGGGATGCACCGACTGGGAAATTCTGGGCCGATACCGATGTTTAACATAATAACTTGGCCGATGCTTTTTCTTTTTGTTATTTAATCCTTCTTTTGTGCCACGGAAACATACAAGTCTTTCGGCTCTTGATCACACTATCCTAGAATGAGCACAAATTCAATCAGACCAATTAATGAAACAAAAACAACCTTTGTCACTTTCTGGTTGACATTAGTTATAACCTTATTTATTAAGTTCTTTTCTGAAAAATAACATTCAAAAACCTTTGACTGCTAACTAATCAATGAAAAGATTGTTTCAGTACATTGCCCAACAAAATTATTTGAGTGGTTTTAGCCTGATAAACAAAAACTTACTCAATGAGATTATTTTCATGGCCCAATAAAAAATATTTTTCTGATAAATAAAAAAAAAAATACATCAAGTGTAAATGCAAAAACAAGTGAAATAAATCTGAACTCCATATCTGTGGTGAAACTGATTGCAGCGATGTCGCAAGCCAGTAGCTCATGAATGTGCGTGGCCACAATGTTGTGGATTTCGGGGAGACAGACCTCGGCAAAGTGACGCCGGCTCGATAAACTTCATCAGACTCCAAAAACCCACGTCCTCCTCTACAGAGAAAGGCTGGTCATCTTAAAGCGATGAACTCCATCACCTTGTTTGTTATTTGTTTCGCTTTGGCGCTGTCTGGAGGCAGCTGTTCTCAAACACCGTGTCAATTGAAGTCTGAGTCTTACCGGGGGTTTGCGCTTTCTTGGCGGCTTCATTTTTCTGTTTTTGGTCAGCTTGCAGGTAATCGCCGTACACCGCCTCGTGCCTGCTTCTCAAATGTCCAATGAGATTTGTTGTGTTAAATGACTTTCTAACAGCCCCCCCTCTTGAAATTTCAATGGAACACGTATTGCAAACTGCAAAACGCTGATCTTTCTCTGAAACTGTAAAATATTACCACACGACCGCCATCTTTGTTTAATCTAGGAGAGTGTGGAGAGAGTTTACTGAGGAGAGTGCGCGGGTGCCCTCTTACGTCTCGGTATCTCCCCCCGCCCAAATTTCCCGATGGCAGTTAACGAGGCAAATATCGCCCGTTACCGATGTTCAGCCAATGCCTCGGTGCATCCCTAACTGAAATTGTGGATTATTGTAGGTTAACTCCACAAAACGTACCCTGCAATCCTCAATGTTGTATTTAGAATAATACTGTATGTCCCCCTAGCCGGAAACATTAACTGACAACTAATTGCACGCATTCATATAATTTCTCCAGACCGATTTGTAGATCCAACAAGTGCTTCCATGTGGAATGCTGACCTACTGAGGTCTCTGAAGACCACTTCACTTCTGCATGCCTGAGCAGTCTCTTAGGCAAAAATAAAAGATATTCCCAAAAAATAAAACCAAACCTATTCAACAATAGGACTTTGAGAACTTGTGGCTTTTCTCTATTTACTAAAGGAAAGCGTGCTGCAAGAGTAGGCTGTAATAACACTGCTTTCACACAGTTGTCGCATGAAGTGGAAGTGTGGGAATGAGAAAGACAGAGATGAGCGCGAGTACATGGAATGAAAACATTGTGTAAAGTTTCTGGAAACTTTTCTTCCCTCCTGAATTCCCTGCCAGCAGAAAACACATCAGCCTCAGTCTTTTTTGTCTTCAGCTGCAAAGACATCATAGAGATAATAAATACTACAGGAATAATATTAATGGAACTAGTCACATTCTTGTGGTTTTGCTGGCAAAGTCTATTAAAATTAATCATTTCATCAGACAAAAATAGCTTTGTTTCTTTACCTGGCTCATCTCCCCCTTGCTTTCAATGTCTCTCTCCATCCCGACATTGTTGGAAGAGAAAAGGGATCCGGAGAGGAGCTGTCAACGGATGCACAAGCCTATTCAAGCACACGCACTCATATAAACAACCACCATATGACTCACTGTTGCATTTATCTCTTTACCTTAAAAGCACACATCCTAACTCACTGCTGTGTTTCTGTCAAAGTAAAGATGTGCTGATGTGTGCAGCTCTGTAATAAAAGGTGTTCAGTACATTGCTGCCTGGAAGAACACATTGTGTATGTCTTCTTAATTCCTTGTTGAGTATAGTGCAGTGGAGGCACTCTATAAGGACACTGTGTAGGTCAAACCAATATCCTTAAGAAAAAATAAATCAATAGTTAATCCACAGGCAGGGAAACAGATACCATAACGAAAAAGTTTGCAATACACTCTTCATGCAGTAAAACATGTCTTAACAAATATAACAAACATTTCTCTATTTCAAAAGAGAGCCTCTGACCTGAAGATCGCCAGTTCAAACCTCAGATTGTCAAGACGAGAAAACAGAGACATAATCATATCTGCTGAGGCCCATGCATACTAAACGTGTTTTTTCCAGGTCATCAAAGGTGAAAGGAATTCACTATCCATGAGAATGGCCCATTTTCAACTTCCTTACGGAGTTATGAAAACATTCTGTAGACACCGATGCATCCTTGTATCCCCAATTGATTGTTTAACCCTCTTTTGTAAGCTAGAACTACAGTGTGTATGTGTTGAGCAAATGCATGCATTTATGTGTTAATGTAATTTGTTAGCGGCATCTCCAAATCTTGTTACAAGATTTCAATAAAGTTTCTTGGATATGTGGCCACATGCCAAAGTATTAGAGCTTAGATCGGCCCCGCCCGACACATTAACTGTAATTATGAGCCCGAGCCCGATTTAAACCAACACTTTTTTAACACGTGGGCCGTTATAACTGACGTTCTCAACTACAATTCCGAGTTGTTTGAGCTGCAGAAATCTGTTTAGAATAATGCAACAAGGACGAAGCATGTAAACTGGGCTGTTTATTCAGCACAGCAGGCCCGATAGAGGGGAGACTCAGCGCATGACACGTGCTGCATTTTGTAACTGCAGCCTAACTTTTGTACACATTTGTTACTTTTATATAGCCTATATATATATATTTAGAATATTTCTGATTATGGCATAGCTTTCTCACCCACCCAATTAGGCTTTAAAAAACAAAACAAACAAAAAATCGCTTGATCAAGGGTCCGGCCCGAGCCCGGCCTGGCCCGAGGATAGTGGCGGAAAATAAGTACCTGTGGTCGGGCTCGGGCTGAGAATCTAAACTCTACAAAGTATACATTATCCGTTTAAAATTTGTTAAGATGGCAAGTCAGGGCATTTTTAAACATTTTCACTATTTTTGGTCATCAGCTCGTTCACTTGCTGAAATAAAAATAAGGACGCCATGATGATGCAGATCTGGGTCCAGAAGCAAATTCCTTAACATTTTCTTTTAGAGGATTGGGTGCCCTTGGTAAAGGTATGCTCACTATGAATGCTTTATTCATAGAGTCTGAACTCAAATATAAAACAGTGCACCTGCACTCTTTATGTGTTGGGTATACATTATTGAAGTCAGCTTTATTGACTCAAAAACTCCGCCTATTGCACTCGTGGCTTAGTATACCAAGTATTTACGGCATCTTGGGTCGAGTCCAGTTTGGAATGACTGTCCAATGTTTCTCCCAAAACTGTGTTCACATGAAACATTGCTTTTACAAATATCTTGTGTTTTTACAGGGCTATACTAAATATTACTGGTACAAACTTAATAACTTTATCATTTTGTTTGATATATTACAAAGCATTGTCATCCTAACTTCAAACATACTTAGCTTATTTTCTGTGCCGTAATGTCCTTATTCAGGGCTCTTGGGGCTCTGCTCTGCCCAACAGGACATGCCGTATTTCTCCTAAGCACTATGCATGACAAACAGTCTTGCACACAATCGAATGCCTGAGTGAACACAAAACCTAATCTTGCATGGCCAGACGTCTGTCTCATCAAGTTCAGTGAGTCTGGAGAAATTCAAGCACAAAAGTTGGTTTAAAAAAAGAGCGGAGACACTGAGTAGACGTAACATAAACCAATAAAGTAATACTACAGGGAACTTCTTTGTCCCCAACCAAAAAAAAACAGTCAAAGTGCTGTTTCAACAGGAGGAAGTCAAAGGGAAAAGGACACAGAATGTGGGAAGTAAAGAAACTTGACAGCAACTTGACATGAGAAGGAGATAGAGGGATGAACAAAAAGAGATGTAATGAGCCAGTCTGACAGATTGTTTTTTTCGGGGGGTCAGAAAGTCATATTTCAACACAGAATTGGTCCTTCGATTGCTACCATCTACTATCAAAATCCATCTATTCATAATGGTTATTTAAACAGCCATGGAAACAAAGTATTTTGTCGCCTGTGACCTCCCTGAAACATTCAGACAATTCTGTTGCATTACAATAATGTTTTCATCTGCGGATGAGAGCATGAAACATGACCATTATTAGATGACACTGGGGCATAATTACAGCTTTCCTCATAAAAATCTTTTCTTAGTTTTTCTCGCGCATTTAGTTTGACATTCAGAAGGCCCTTTTATTCATAAGTCAGCTAATAGAGACAGAAGTTATAGTATTTTATTTAATATATTTTGCATTACATTGATTTCCAAGCTAGAAAGAAACAGTTAAAATATCCATGCCATCCATAGTTAGGGCTACAGACTTTTTTTTTGTTCTTCTTTCTGTTGATTATCTAAACCCCCTGTCATCTTTGTGACATGGGTACTTTTTTTGGAGAATATTGACACAGTGAGATGGAGACAGCATGCAGAAGAGAGAGTGGTAGTTAGGGACAGTGTGAGCAGTAGAGAAGAAGAAAGATGAGAGTATTTAGCTCATTATTTCCACTGGCTAGGTCAAAATGAGTAAGAGTCAGTAAGAGAATGAAAAGTTGTCTTCAAAGACCGCAGTAGACTCGGCTATTATTCTCTGTCTGAAAAGTGGCACTCCACTCTAAGTGTTCCGCTTTAGGATGGCCTTGGGAGGTTAGAACCATGAATGTCAAAGTTGATTTCACACTCTGTAGCTCTCTGGACCGCGTGATAGATGTGAGCGCATATACACACTGACACACACCAACACACACAAATGTCTGTTAACACATACTGTGCGCATGCAAACACATAGACGACACAGACAGACAGACATGCAGAAAAGGCATGGGAAATAACACATGCACATATTCATATTCATTTACACACCCACACCAAGCAGATATGATCCATTATTACAACCAAGGTCACACACCAACATTTTTGCATGGCATGCCAGGAAGTGCTTTATCTAAGAAGTGTAAAGATACACGACACAGCTTTAACTTCAATTTGAATATTTGGTATTTTTAGGGATTAAACAAACCAGACAAAGCATGTGAAATAATGAGCTTTCGAGAAAATAGTACAGTATTTTGTTAACTTTAGAGCCATGCTAGCTGTGTCCCCCTGTTTCCAGTATTGATGCTAAGCTCAGCTAAGCAGCTGCTGGCAGTACCTTCATAATGAATAGACAGGCAGGAGCGTGGTATCGATCATCTCATCTCACTCTTCCCCCAGGAAGCGAATAAGCAAAATTCGGAACTACTCCTTTTAAAGAGTAGTCACCCCACTTGGATCTGGTTGTTTTAACTAATAATGCAGGTTTATTGTCCAAAGCAGACGCACAACTTTCGGTAAGCAGGGCATGCGGTTGCTTACGAGCCCGGACCAATCAGGTGCTCGCGTGACTTGAAGATATTGATTGACAGCGGAAAAGAACGGGTCAAATTCATTTCCTTGTTTCTGATAGATAGATGGATAGATAGATAGATAGATAGATAGATAGATTTTTTTTGTATTGATCCCAAAACAATTGGGAAATAATGGTGTTGCAGATATGAAAACGAGACCATTCTTTTAATACATCCATGGACGAGACACGTGTCTGACTTGAACATCTCACATTTACCAACAAAACATCCAGCGAAAGACCGTCCTGCCAACCTGTATACATTTTAACATCAATGTACGCTTAACAATGTATCACTATAAAGTTGCTGAAAGCTGCTGCTGTTTCAATCCTGTCGGCTCTCTGCAGCAGGCGGGGCTACTCAGTTCCCCCCCGCGACTGACGCGTGCACACACACACACACACAAACACACACAATCACACATGGTGGATGCAGGAAAAACCGGAGATGAGACGTACAAGATGACCTAAATTGAGGACAGCTACGCTCGTTATTGTAAACGCAATGAGAAGTTAAAGTCCAGTAAGTACTTTATCAAACCGTATGAATGTGTGTCCCAGGATAGGAAATTAACTAACAATGTAAAGATCAACAAGCCACTGACAGTAACAGATATTTTCATATTTGATTCATTCAGTAAATTATTAGCATCCTGAGCCTTTTTGGTAAGGTTCCTAGGAAATCTCAGCCCAGAGTAATTAATGAATAGTAACAATTATTATTCTCCCCAAAACAAGTTTCCTTTTTATTTTTTAAAGAACTATACAAAAAAAAATGCGTCTTTTTTTTGCAACTTTCACTGTCTTCCGCAACTTCATTACAACAAACATACAAAAGACATCGCAACTTTTATCGCAATTCTTTACAAAAGCTCCCGTGAAATCGGGCATTTTGGGCCGCAACAATCTCAAAATGTGTGTTTTCTCATGTGTTATGGTGTGCATTCACCACTGTTTTTTTGTTGTGGTGTGCGTAGGCTACTCCTGATTTTGTCAGTCATCTCATCTCTTATATGCTGTGTCTCTATGATCCTATCCTGTCCTATTCATGGTAGCCTACTCGTGGACATTGAGCCGTCATCACGTGCTGTGGTAAGGGGGCCCGCCTTGATAATCCTGCATAGGGGCCCGGTGTTGGCTCGTTACGCCACTGGTCCAATGCAATGATTCATGCTATGGTGTGACTGATTTCTCTTATGGAATTGGTTATAAAAACGGACTGTCTCTTTAAAAAAAAAAAGACAACATCCTGCATTTGTTTTTTGGCAGGTGTCATGGTTAAGAAGAAAAATAGACATGTCAAGCGCATATGATGTGTTTAGTAAGCTCACCAAAATCACAAGAAGAGAAAGAAATTCACAGTAGTTAGAGGACAAAACAAAGACGGTGTTGATGGGAAACTCAAACCGATCAGTTTAAAATAGGATAAAAAGGGAAAACACTGGTGTTCAATCAACACACCTTTGGCTGAATATCACCAGCTGCTGCTGATGAACTATAATGTATGGCAGACTGTACAAGTCAGGGCAACACAAACAACTCCTGTACTGAATTCTATTTAGAAAATGATATTTTAATGACATGGAATGCACAGATGTCAGCTGTCAGCTTCCTACTGTGGACTGCACGCATGAGTGTTTACAGTTGATAGTATATGGGACTGTTGTAGACCACATCGTGTTAAATGTGACTGCGACCTGAGGCAGAAAGTGTCAGAAAAAAATATTTATAACAGTTTTTTGACTTTCACAAATGTGCTGTACTCTGATTTGAAATGGAAATGATTAAATGTATATCAGAGAGATGGCACACATCTTACCGTTATCGTGAACAGTCAGTGGTGCACGTTGTCTCTGTAGTGGGAGGTTTGGTAAGTGCTTGGCAATTATAAGTGCTGTTTGCTGATAGTGGCGGATTACTGCTGCTGGAACCAGGAGTGCTCCCTGTCTGTTAAAATTAGCTGCAGAAAATGTGGTTGGGGCAGCAATTTCTCCACAAAACGCAGCATGGCATGAACCTCCTTTGCCACCTATTTGTGTAAATAAACCTTGCAATAGAGCATTTATTTATTTCAACCTTCAGAGTCCTTATTTCAAACCTTCCATTGTCCCAAGTGCTTTAAAGGGCTTCTTCTCTGTATTGGCTTTAAAGGTGAGCATGTCAGTTTGTTCTTTACTTTGGAAACAGCAGTTTCTCAACTCAAGCTAATTTTACGGTCTACCCTGGCTTTAGATAGGTGGGCCAACGTATTTTTTGTTAGGTTGTTTATTTGTCTTTTGTTGGCTCACTTTTACTCACAACACGCTAACCTGCAACATAGGATTCCATTCACTACGCTAAGCTAACTAGCTGCCGGTGTTGCACCAGACTTAAAATGCAAAAAATGCGTTGGCCCACCTATCTACAGCTAGGGGAGACCGTGATAAGCCCTATTTCAACAAACGGTGGCGTATCCCTTTAAGGGGTCATGGGGAATTTTCTAGTGCGCACAAGATGCTTTCTGGTGAGCATGAGGGAATTTTCTCGTGAGCACGCAAAAGTACCTCGTGCTCACGAGAAACCAATCTGAGTACCAGTCAGAATGGCTGCCGAGGAGGAGATATTCATCAACACAACGAAATGTACCCGATAGTGTCATCAACAACCTTAAAGACGATAAGGCAACTGTTAACTGATTTCATGCCGTGAATGTGAAATATGAACTCTAGCCACATAACGTTAGCAGTACATTGTTAGCATAATTTTAGCCGTGCCTTAGATTGGTTTCTCGTAAGCACGAGATACTTTCACACGTTCACGAGAAAAGTATATTGTGCTCACGAGGGAAGAGAAACTCTCTTCTGTGCCCCAGAAAGTGTTTCGTGCTCACACACAAAAAAAAAAAAATCCCCATGTCGCTTTAGGGGCTCCGCAGTTATACTTTCAAACATGGCATAAGAAAGAAATAGACAGAAAGACAATTTGCATTGAAAGTGATTTTAGTGAAATGTGGGTGTTACAAATGTTTTGTCACTTAAATAAAATGCATAGACATATTATACCCATCCATCTAAACATTTAGAGCGGTGTTTCTCAAATGGGGGTACGTTTACCCGTAGGGGTACTTTGGAGGACTGCAGGGGGTATGCGAAATTTTTGCAAAAATGCTCATTTAAAAATATGTCATGCATAATTATACTATAATAATGAATGAAGTGATGGATTCTAAACATTTGAAATGTAGCATTTAAATGTTTTTGTTTAAAAAGGTTGTTGTTTAGTGAATCTATCACTGCCAGCACTGTATTATTCCTCTTTATATAGACTTTTTTTGTTTTTTTTTCTACCCATAATGTTTTGCGCTGGTCAGGGGGTACTTGGCTCAAAAAAAGCAATTCAAAGGGGGTACAATATTGAAATAAGTTTGAGAAACACTGATTTAGAGGGCTCATTTGACATGCCGATTCCCGAGAAGGTCGCAATAGATAAGACGGACAGGTGACTCAGCGTGACATAGCGTGCCACCTTCTGCTGCTGACACAGAAAACAGGGTCACACTTGACATTTTCCAGGCAACATAATTTACAAGCCCTCGCGGTGCAGATCGTATCTCAGGAATATGTCACGTGGCAGAGAGTGGCAGCACTCACTTGCTGACTAAGGCCTGCCACTGTGAGAAGCGAAACACCGGCATGCTTATATGCACACAGCATTTTTAAACACCAACACACATCCCGCTCAAGGCCACTTTTGGATACAGGATACAGACTAAACCTAAAGTTACAAAGTGTTGCCATGGAAATAAAATGACATACAGCAGAATTAGGAGTTAAAAATATTATCGTTAAAGGTATTAGTGTAAAAGTGTCCCTTATTCACTTTTGCATCAGTGGGGTTTTCTTGTAATCATTTGCCAGTTTTAAAATAAATCTTGTTTTGTACCTGAGGAAACAGACCATAATCAAATGGGGAGCCTTAATAAACTAAATGCATCAACATGCACCAGCAATTTTTTGATTTGAAGTTAAAAAAAATACATTGTCACCTAACTCAAGTGAGAATTGGATGCATGTGAGACAAAAACAGGTTCAGAAATAGGTTTAATATGACTGTCTGGGTGTAGATTACTATTATCTCACCTGGACACACACACACACACACACACACACACACACACACACACACACACACACACCAAGCAGATATGATCCATTATTACAACCAAGGTCACACACCAACATTTTTGCATGGCATGCCAGGAAGTGCTTTATCTAAGAAGTGTAAAGATACACGACACAGCTTTAACTTCAATTTGAATATTTGGTATTTTAGGGATTAAACAAACCAGACAAAGCATGTGAAATAATGAGCTTTCGAGAAAACGGTACAGTATTTTGTTAACTTTGGTTAGAGCCATGCTAGCTGGACGGAGGTCATCTTTATTGTGTACAGAATATTATC
Source organism: Perca flavescens (assembly GCF_004354835.1). Taxonomy (NCBI): domain Eukaryota; kingdom Metazoa; phylum Chordata; class Actinopteri; order Perciformes; family Percidae; genus Perca; species Perca flavescens. The sequence goes on from NC_041347.1 coordinate 28,002,049, forward strand.
CATCTCTTCTCTCCCTCCCTCCCCCCTCCCTTATTTTCTACCTCATTCATGTCAATTTCATCTCCTCTCCTCTCTTCACTTTTTCTGCTTTTGTCTCCTTTCTCTGCTCCTCTGGTTTATTCCCTTAATACTATCTCCCTCCCTATTTATCTCCCTCTCGTCCCACTTTCTTAGCTTCCTCCTTTCTTTTTTCCCCAACAATATTTTTTTATTGACTTTTAACATAACATAAATATGCAAAATCTTTCTCATGGACAGTAACCTAAGTGGACTTATTAAAAAAAATGAAATAAATAAACTAGTTCAGTAACCACATCTTTGGAAAAAGAAAATATACATAAATACTTAAATGAAATAATCAAAAAGAAAATGGAAAAAAGTGTATAAATACATATGTACAGTATATATGCATGCACATACATATATATATAGCCTACACAATACACAGAAAGCTGTTCAGTACTTGACATCAATATTTAAAATACTTTCTTACATTTGTCAGCTCATTCCCAACTTCACCATGTTCAAGAAAAGTTACAAATTCAAACCACAAACTTGTGGTGGAATGCAACTAAGTACATTTACTCAAGCACTGTACTTAAGTACAAATTTGAGGTACTACTTTACTTTCAGGAATATCTTTCTTGTATTTGTGCAAGGTAACTGGGGTTATATAAGTATGCACTGACCACTTGTATTGTACAGTTTCAATTGTGTATTCACAATTCGGGTTTTCACTTTCTTGCATAGCTCCATCTCCGTCATTCACATGAATCTCCTCCTTTAAATCCCTTCTCCATACAGTACTAATCTGGAGTATGACGAATCTTGTGACCCTAACAATTTCCTCTTTGTTGCTGTCACTCAGACCCACAGTGCTTCTTTCTCAAAGGAGGCTAGTCCATTAATTACTGTGTCTGTTTAACAAGGGCTCCTGTTGTACATTTTCCTCTCCTCGCCTTTGCCTAACACAGGAGGTAGGAGGGATGATTCAATGGAGGAAAGAAGCCTTCAACAAGGACAGTTAGAAGTAGAGAGATAGGGAGAGAGGGGCGTAAAGACTGGGTGTGAAAATCAGAGTGAGAGCTCTTGCATCTCTCCATCTTTCAGTCGGTTTCATCAGTTGATTGCCCCTCTCCGACAGATTGAAGGAGGCTCCATCTCTCTGTCTGACCGTCTCAATAACGCTGCGGCAACTTGATTATCTTTTCATCGCCAGCCCTCAATGCTTTCCACTCAGATGTGCTTTTTTCTGTCACATGTCTTACTTAACCAGGCGAGTTGCCATGGATATTTTTATTTTAAAGAGTGAGCTTTAATTAAGATGGCAACACTCATAGGCAAGCTATTAAACATTAAACAAAAGCCATTAATGAATTAAAACATATAAAGCTAGCCTTTTAGCTAACTAACGGTGGAAGAATAAAACGAGCTAGCTTATTTATGCTACTCATTTCCTAAATCCTTCAATTCCCAACTCTAACGTTAATAACTTTCGGCTCTCTGCCACAAAATGAACATGGAAACACTCATAGGCAATCTAACACAGTTTAAACAAAAGCAATTAATGAATTAAAATACATTAATATATATCAACAATGTATCTTCATCTTTCCTGGCAGTTAAGGACGCTGGGATATACTTTTCTTCTCAATTGTTGGCATTGAGGAAAACGTTTTGCCCTCTGCTGGTATAGCACCTTCATAATGCGTGTAATGTTCACGCCTCGGCGAGGCAAAACGTGACACTGAAAACGCCAAACCCAATGGACAAGCGGGTGTTTTACACGCTTAGGCGTGATACTGGGTTGCACACAGTCACACACCTGAGGAGGGAGATGAAGTCTTACTGCAGTCAACTTAAATCCATTTGCTATCCATTTATTGTTTTAAGAACATATATCCTCTTCAGGTGTTTTAACCTGAGCCTGTCTCAAGAGAGAAGGACGTAAGACAATTATGGATATGAAACATAAAAGTGATGCTGTGATTTCACATGTTAAAATAATGAAAATTACCTAATGATGCAAAACGTAGTAGAGAATAGTACCTACTTAAGGAAGTATTTAAGGAAATCAAGTCTTTTCTTAGTATCTTTAGAAATGGTCTGTATAATTGACTTTATTCCAGCCAGTTAGCATGAGTGAAGTGCCAACAAACCAGCAGGTAGCCAATTATACAGTCACCTGTGGAGTGAGTAAGTAGCAAAAAATTTGGACAGTCATCCACTTTGCTGACCTTTAGTGGATTTTTCGAACTGTGCAACGGAATGTGTAAATTTTATTTTATAGTCGGCCACCCCCCTGACCCAGACAGACAGTTAGCTAGCCAGAAAAAGATTTGGCCAGTCAGCCCAGCCAGTGCCTTAACAATGAATTTCATGGTGGACTTTAAATCCTCAATTACATGCTAATATATTTTGAGTTCACATCTGCCAGGAGGTCCAATAGTCTCCTACACAGCCAGCCAAACAGCTAGTCAGCTTTAGATAAGGGAAACTTGTAGTTGACACACACACACACACACACACACACACACTATCTTTGTGGGGACCCGTCATTGACTTAATGCATTCCCTAGCCCCTTACCCTAACCTTAACCATCACAATTAAATGCCTAACCTTAACCCTAACCCTCACCATAACCATAACCTAATTCTAACCCTTATCCTAAAGCCAATTCTTAACCCTAAAACTTCCCTTTAATGTTGTGGGGTCCAGCATTTTGGCCCCACAAAGCTGTCCGGACCCGACAAGTATACTGTATTCCTAGATTTTGGACCCCACGAATGTAGTTAAACGAGAACGCACACACACACACACACACACACACACACACACACACACACACACACACACCTATTATAGATTTGTTTCTCAATTGTAATACTATATATCTATCCCATTTGTATATGCTCGCCAATTAGGAAAAAAAGCCAGTATACCAGCCAGCCAGAAATGATAATAGATCTCCGCGACTCCGTGTTCTTAATTTCAGCCACTCAGTGACTCATCCTGTCAGCCAGTCACTGTGTGCAGCCAACAAACTGATCTGCAATACTGAGCGATGAAATATCCCTGGCCCTACATGTTAACACTTTATTTCTAGTCTAATAAATTAAGGTTTCAATAGCTGGATAAAACAGTGCCACCAAAAATCCTTATTAATAATAATCACATCTCATCCAGAGTGCGCGGAGTGATTTATGGTTTTATAGATGGATTACGCTGCAGTTTACTGCTGCTAGTGAGCCGTGTGTGTGTGTGTATGCGTGCTCGTGCTCGTGCGTGCGTGTGCGTGTGTGTGTGTGTCCTTGACTAGTACTGCATCCCAAACATCTACTGTTTGTACAGATTTATTGTTGACCAGAACAAAGATATCCATTCCCAGCAACAGACGTTAGAAAGACTCTAGATATATTGGACTTCAATAAGACAGAGCAACCCAAAGTGAAAAGAGTTGTGCGAGAGACAGTGAGGGAAAGTGGAGAAGGTAGAGACAATTTTCCTACTTTTGAGTGGAGCTGCTCCATGATCCCAAAGACATCCAGCAGCTCCACACCATTAAACATGCACTGTACCTTCAAACTGCATGCAGAAATATACATTGTTTGACTTTGGGGAAGTGGGAAAAATCCTACAGTTCTCCAAAAGTTCTCCAACTGACCCTTTAGACTGATATAAATGATGATAAATATGGATACATAATCATAGATTAAAAAACAAATAGTTTTATTACAACTTTTACTACAATAAAAAAAAAATTTTTGCCAGAATTTATATTGGTTATGAGAAAAGACATACTTTGGAGACACAACATATGTACAACAAAGTCTGACAGATTATCGACAGATAATGTGTAGCCTACTCGTTTGTGCGTGCACAACTATGGTAAGTCAAAGATGACCCAGAAAGCCGATCTGTAAATCATGATGGATGTTTATGACGAACAGTTTTTTTTCGCTACTTCTGTGTACTGCCCTGTCAGCTTACTTTTTGCAACGTCACCATGTTCCCAAATCTCACCAATTAACTTGATGACCAGTGTTATAAATACCAAAGGGAAGGATAGCCAAAAGTCCAACATAAGACCAAGGATGTAAAGAATAAAATGATCCTTTAATGTCAGAAAATGTCTCTTTCCAATCCAAAAGACACAATCGCAACGTTAAATATTGGACTCTTTCAGGGTAAAACAATGAAAAGAACAAAAACACAACTAGTTATTTCCATCAGTTGTTTCGACATAGACTTCGTGTTTTCATATCACACTAATGACACAAGTAACCTTTCGTGATATAACTGGCAGATGCCGCTAGCCTACGTCACAGTTTTGAGTCATATTGATGGTATTTCCAATGAGTGCTGCAATCGGTGTCGGACATGTCTGCAGGCCAATAGGTCGCGAAGATGAAAGGATTGATATTAGTGCGGCTGTGCTGCTGCATTGCAGACATAATAGTGGACGCAGCTTCAAGCCACAGAGAAAGTCGTTTTAAGTATTAAAAATCTGTAAAATTAAGTGCGACACCTTGCTGGAAGAGCTGTACCTTTCCCTGGCATCGCTTCGCATCTGTTTGTTTTCTCTGTGGCTTCACTGGCGATGATTAAGAGCTTAAAGAAGTATATATAGCCTTTGACTCCTCACACCGTCTGCTGTTGCCAGAGTACACAAACTTTGGGTGTTAGGAGCATTTGGCTAGATATCCTGCCAAATTCAATCTGGTGATAAACAAAGTAAAATGCACTGTAGAGACAAGTAGAAGCTGCCAGCTGATCTTAATTTGTTTGCAGTAAGTAAAAGTCACTAATCAAAAAGATTAGGGTGGATCATTTTGTATGTGTGTTTGTATGTATTCCACAACACAATTTCAAAAGAGGTCCAAAACTGTCTGACATTTCATACCACATGGTGTTCCTTTAAGGCATTTACAACAGAGGAAAACAAAAAAGGAGAATGAACATGATTTTGCCCACACTGCCAGCTTTCTCTGTCAGCCCCTCCAATACAAGTTGAGTCTTCTTACATTGCTGGTGTGAAGTTGGTGTGTGTGTGTGTTTGTGTTTAGGAGCTTAGCTAGAGGGATAGGAGAATAGAAGCATCAGGAAACACAAGGCGCAATATATTTTCTTCTTTTATTCCTTCTTCCTATTCTCAGTCTCACACACACACACACACACACACACACACACACATACACATACACACACACAGAGAGTCCTAAGAGACACTCTCCAGAGTAGATAAGGCTGAAAGACAGACAGGGGTCACACTGTATTATCTAGCCACAGGGGTGTGTGTGTGTGTGTGTGTGTGTGTGTGTGTGTGTGTGTGTGTGTGCGTGCGTGCGTGTGCGCTTAGAACAGAATAGAATAGAAAAGCCGTAGTTGTTAGTGGGATCCAAAATGACCCATGTGACAGTTCCAAAATCTTCTCCTCCTACACCGCTATAGTTTAGGGCCTTTGTGGTGAAATGAAAGTGCCACAAACTCCTGTCTTCAGCATGCTGGACATCATCCTGCAGCATCAGGACTCGTTGCATATAAGACACATGACTAAGCACACTGGCACTAAATGTTTCCATTGAATATAAATCATCAATGTAGACTGCATGGAATATGAGGCTGCTTTGTATGCAAGCACCTCAACCTCCTCCCTAAGAGGTTATGCATCAGTCTAACATCATCATGCCACTATGGCCTTTGCATCTTGCAACTACAATGGGCTAGGGCTGTCAATGAATATTCGAAATTTGAATATCTAAATTTGAATTGTAAAACAAAAAACACATTTTTGAAGACATTTGAATATGAAAATGAATGGGGGATAAAAAAAAAAGTGTCACTTTAAATGTTCAGCTCGCTGGTACAAACTCTGTGTAATTAAGCCCACCCAGTCACAGTGAGCGAGTGGTCATGTTGATGACGTTTTTATCATGCTTGGCACGAAACCAGAATAAACATCTGAGGTTGAGGAAGAAAGAATATTTTCACAAAGACGAAAATAAAAATGTCTAACTGTAGAGAAGATGAGATCCGGGAACTTGTTGGTAAGGAAACTGCTACGTGACCTAATAATTAATAAGTCTTGCCTCCTGCACACTTTAGAGATAGAGCGAATGGAAGAGTGGTCTGCCACTTTGAATTATGTTTTTTTATGGGACAGTATTTCATTAGTTCATTTTGTAATGTGTAGTTATATAGATCTTTTAAAAATACATGTTTGTGTTGAAATAAATATACCTATAAGTAATTATAGGTTGTGACACAGGACACATATTGTACCAACATAATAATTCCAGGAATGCATAATCATTTTAATTCCGTCCAAATCGCTGATGCTGCTGTTTTTCTGACGAGGACAGTCTAAATTTGGGATGACCCAAATATGTTTTCTGCCCTCTATGCTGTATTGTATATAGGACTTGATTTCCTTAACGACGCATATAACTTCTTTCATTTTGACATTTTGGGGTGCCATATTCCCAGAAAGAAAACATTGTAAATCACTATTACACTCGTGTGTGAAATGATTGAGTGCTTTCATTGTTGAAAGGGGAAATATTAAGGTAATTTACAGTCCCATCATACCCACGAATATGGGGGAATGTCATAAAGTAGTAATGCCAATTTAAGTTCAGATGAAATGATGTTTGACAGTTTAATAACTCAAAGTTACTATTATAATCAGACGATTAAACTTCTTTTCGGTTACGTCCCTGGCCAGAGTGGATGTTGCAGGTAGCAGTGACCTATGAAAGCGAAGACTATGTTGACATCTCTGTTGGAGTCGAGAGTAACACATCTTTCTGATGGTTTACATTTATTCGATTTTCAAAATCGAATCCAGTGATGAAGAGTGGGCAGAGTAGAGTGAAAGTGGTCATTTTTTGCTTACGTTATCCGGGTAGTGAGGCTCCATTATTTCCCAGGAGGCCTCTGTGCTTTTGAATATCTTTTTAACAGGATTTTGAGTCGTTTCAGCAGGTTTACGGGGGTCAGTGGGGTAATATGACACTGCAAATTCTGTCCGATTTTAAAAAGAAAAAGGAATGTAATATGTGTCACTTTTGCAAAGATTAGGGTTTTGATGGACAATAACCTTTTATTTGTATTCCTACAAAAGTCACTGAAAGTTTTGATACATTTGGTCCGCAATCACCAACCAAGTGTTTTATTTCCTACATGATTACATTTTTTGTCTAAATTATGGTCTAAGTTCAGTTTCTGTGTATATTGTCTTTCTTGATTGTCTTTCTTTTCTTTTTTAAATAAAAGTTTAAATAGCTTTCCCTTCCTGGTGTGTATTTAGTGGTAGTGTTGGTCTGTCAAGGTTGCTTGATAGCTCGAGCTATGATACTGTCAGTTGTGTGTTTTAACGGGTGACACTATTAGCTTTCTTGCCTGTCAGGATTATAGTAGGCTTGATTCTGTCTTTCACACATTGTCTTATGTACAAGGACATCGGCCTCTTCACTCACACACACACACACACACACACACACACACACACACACACACACACATATACAGGTTAATGTAAGGATCCATTATTCATGTGTGTGTGTGTGTGTGTGTGTGTGTGTGTAATAGCCATGCCATCACAGGGTTCAGTACTGGACAGATTGGTTAGACGTGTGATTGATGTGTGCATCTCCATGTCCTTTTTGTTTGTGTGTACCTGTAGCTGTGTGTGTATGTGTGTCTTTAACGACACACATGAGATATCTCAAGGTTAAACTGTTTTCAATTTCTGATGTAAACAAGAAAATTACATCCATGATTGGTCAGGAAGCTAGGAGCCACGGTCCAGTGGTGATAGAATGTTAACTTTATCACTGTATATGTATAACGGAAGCAATTTTTATTTTATTTTTTTTACCCATGACCATATTATATCGCTCCAGGTTTCAGACCTCAAAAGACAACATTTAGAGTACTCTAAGACAGGATTTTACACATCTTTAAAGTTTTATCCTTCACCTTAACCATCTTGAGGTAAACAAAGTATCCCATTAGCATTAGAATGCATGCATGTATTTGATCGGCCACCGCAGTGCCTTACAGGATGTCTTTGCACTGTGTTGTGACAAATGTTGAGCCAGGTTGAGCTGTTTTGCCAGATGATTGTACAGTACATTGTCTTTGCCAAAGCCCAGCCTCACTGAAATCAGTGATAACTAATGTTGATTTGAATTACATACCAGTACAAATGTAGCCACGACTACTAAAATTAGTATAATATTATAAGACCGAGATTGTGAAGAGTTGGCTTTTCCATTAAGTTTTAAATTGTTGCTGCTACAATATGCCATCCAACTGCAACTGCATTTTATGGACTGACAATGAATCCCTTTTAAGCAATAATTATCCCTGTGATTAACTGTACTTTCACTCAGGAGCAAAACGTGTACAATTTAAGCAACAGAGACAAGGATATGACATTGTTATGATGGCTGTTAATTGTGCTGTTGCAGGTTTTCTCGATTGCTTAAACACATTTCTTGAAACTATGCCTCGTATTCTCAAAACATTAAACACAAATCCACAACGTCTCACCCAATTTTAATTTACCAAACATCCTATTTTCAGGTCAAAATGAAGCACTATATCAAAACCATTAACTCTTGCTGAAAAACCAAACTTTGACCTCAGACGGGACACACAAGCCTTCACAACATACACACTAAAACTTCATTTTACACACTGGTGTAATAAATTCAAAACAACATTTCCAAAACTGTTAAGTTATGTTGTCAGAAACCTTTTCAGACACAACCAATGGTTACATTGGCACATTTTATTCATTACTGTATTACAGTACTACACAGTAGGGTCAGGCCAGAGAATCTCGTCCACATCACAGGCTATATTGGCCCTAGCCAGGCAGCGGGGGTAAAATCCTCTTGCATGCCTGATCCACCCCTGGCACGCATCTACTGATATGTCTAGGCAGGCTTCTTCCATGGCCTGAAGGAGGTGAACACGTGTGAAAAAAACTCCTCTATTGGGTTAAGAAATGGAGAGTATGCAGGCAGAAAGAGGTTGCAAAATATTGGGTTAACCCAACCTCTTTCTGGTATCTGTAAACCAGTCACGAACCAGAGCAGCGCGATGGAAGCTGACGTTATCCCAAACAACAACATAGTGAGGGTGCTCTGGTTGTGCTGGTTCCCTGTGGTCCAGCTGGAACATATGCTCTCTTAGACCGTCAAGGAATGCAAGAAGGAGCATAGTATTATAGGGTCCTAGACTGGCATGGCGGTGGAGTACCCCTCGTTGGCTGATTTCTGTGCACATCGTGACATTCCCTCCACGCTGACCAGGGACATTTACAATAGCCCGATGGCCGATTATATTCCTCCCCCTTCTCCTTCATCAAAAGTCATACCTGAACATATTCCACTCGTTGGTCTTTTACCCTGTCAGAGTTTTGTTCAAAAGGGACGCGGTACACCTGTTTCATCCGGAACCGATGTTTTCGGAGGATGCGATCAATTGTGGAAAGGCTGATGGAATTTATTCCTTGAAAATGATTATTATCCTCAATCACTCTCCTTTGAATCTCTCGCAGGCGGATTACATTATTGGCAATGACCATGTTTACAAGCTCCCTCTCTTGCTCCTCTGACAAAAGCCTTAACCTTCTCCCACCACCAGATGGTCGTCTCTGTATCCTACAAAAATAGAAGCACACATTACTTACATTTTATGGATTTATTTAGTATTACAGAAGCATAGTACAACAGTGCAAGTGATGTCAAAGCACAGAGTACAGCACTCAAAAGTTACTGTACAGAGCAGTCGTACTGTAAGTACACCTACCTGTTTTCCTCCCTGGAGGTTCTGATGATGGAGGCGACGGTGAAGCGACTCAAATTATGGTCATGGTCATACCATGGACAAGAACATGGGCCACTAAAGTGGCTCGAATTTCATCCGAGACTGCTTGTCTCCTTGCCCTTACTCCTCCTCCACCTCGTCTTTCACCACGTCCTCCTCTTCTACCTTGTCCTTCACCATTTCTTCCGCCTCTCCCTCCTCGACCGTCATTTCTCTGTGGATCCATTGTTCCAAAACTCAATGAACTGACTCTGACCATTTTATCTATCTATTAAAAGTTCTGATTGGTGTGTGATCAATTTTGACTCGTAGTGTTTCCAACTGGGTAATTGTGTGCTAATTGAGCTTCAGCTGTGCTGACTTGAGTGAGCAATATTGAATGCTGTGCTTTCTAAATTACATGGTGTAGGCAATGAGAAATTGAGGGATTTGTGTGTAGAGTTTTGCAGTAACAGTTCAACAAATCTGACTCGTGTCAAAACCAGGGAATAGTGTTTATAGTTGAGTGAAATGGGTGAGCTTTTTGAAAAATGGCGTTATGGTTTTGAAATTTTTGTTCATAAGCCTGGTTATAGTGTTTAAGCAATTGAGAAACTGTAAGCTGATGAAAGTCAATCACTGGTGTTGAGACATGACACAGTTTCTTTGACGGCATGAGATCTGTTGTTTTTAGTCTTTTTCAAGTGTTTACTTGTGATGAAGACATCAGACGCATCTGATAAGTTTCTAAGACAGGATCAGTTTTAAGCTTCTAATTTGCACATGTTGGCATCTTTTCCCCCTGGAGCATTTGGGGAAAATAGTCAACACATTCTCATACCTAAACTACATTATACTGTAGATCGATTTCCAAAGACTCCCAAAATGACACAGATGGCCGTTCTTTTTACTGCCGTACGGTGGAGGTTTAATCATGTGACCCTAGTTATCTAGACCGTTCTATTTAACGTAACGGCCACAGTTTTAAACGCATAGAATATTTTGTAAGACAGGACTAGTAAAGTTTAGGCAACAAATATACTAAGTAGGGTTAGTAATACATCAGGGATTAGCTTAACATGAGTCATGTAAAACTACTAAAATGAGGACGTAACGTAAACTTGGTTAATTTCAAAATAGCTGTTGACTTTTAGTTTCACATGGGACACAGCCCTAGGGCCTGGTCTCCGTAGAGAAAGCCCTGTGTTGGTTTGACCTATGGAGCTCTTTGTTACCTCACTTCCTTGTTTGCTCTTGTGATAATTCCTACAGCCACGAGAGTTTGCCGCCTAACAATAAACGTAATTGTCGGTCATTATGAGCTGATTGCAAAATCTACCTATATGGTCGTTTTCTGGGTGAGGACGGGCTGGACCGCTCCACTGCTTTGCCAAAGGTAACAACTTGTTCAACCATCCTGCTGTAGTTTTACTTCAATGTAATGGACTGTATTTTTCAATTTTTCTTGTTCTGTTTTGAAAGTTTTCCATAGGTTTACTAGGTGGCCACCAGGCATTAAAAATGTGAATCAAGTAAATAACAGTAGTCTATATCCACAACATTCAACTTCCGGGATTGCTCCGGTGCTGCTGGAAATTCCGCCCCGGAATTCCACTCTTTTGATTTTTATAATAATGTTTGTAAATAATCATTTCATGGAGTGACAATGAATCCCTTTAAGCAATAATTATCCATGTAATTAACTGTAATTTCACTCAGGACCAAAAAAAAAGTACAATTTAAGCAGCTACCGTACACTTTTTTTGTGTCAGAATTCTAAACTCTGGTGGATTTCTGAGGACTATGGTTAACTGCTCCTCAGATCTCTGGAGAGTAAATTGAGACAGCTAGCTAGACAATCTGTCCAATCTGAGTTTTCTGTTGCATGATTAAAACAACTTTGGAACGATCAAATGTTCCACCAAAACAAGTTCCTTCCCGAGGCTATTTTGCAGCGGCACCGCAGCTCCGTCCGGCGCTTAGCACCGCCCAAGACGAGTGTGAATGTGAATGGTTTAAAGTGCCCATATTATGCTCATTTTCAAGTTCATAACTGTATTTTAAGGTTGTACCAGAATAGGTTTACGTGGTTTAATTTTCAAAAAACAACATATTTTTGTTGTACTGCATAGCTCTCTCTCACTGCTGCAGATCCTCTTTTCCCCTGGTTTCTGTTTTAGCTACAGAGTGAGACCTCTTTTCATCTTCTGTACTATCTTTGATTGCACTCGCACATGCTCAGTAGCTCAGATGTAGAGCATGTCAGCTAGTTAACTCTAGAGACAGTAAAAGAAAGCCTGTGTCTCCAACTTTGGTCAGTTACAAGGCAGGATTAGCTGGGAGACTTCTAAATGAGGGCGCACATGTAAGTAGTTCTTTTGTAGATTATGGTGAACTTGTGTGTGTTGTAGCAGTGCTTTGCTATTGAGAACAACGTAGCATGCTAGCGCTAGTTAACGCTAACGCTACGAGCTAACGGTTGTGGTTAGCCAGCTCATTTCGGACTGTGACGTCGCAGTCCGAGCTGATTTTGAACAGCTCACTAGGAGACTGAAGGCAGGACACATTCAGAAACTATATCTCACTCAAAACAGCATGGATGGATTTCTTTCAAAGTTTGTATGTGTGTGGAAGCACCAGAGACACAAAAGAACACCCCAAATCCCAGAAAAAGTGTTTTTTTCATAATATGGGCACTTTAAAGAAATGCCAATTAAACCAGAGCATGTTTTTCTCCCATCCCGGAAAGCTGTGTGGACTAGCCAGACCCTCCTCCACAGCGCTGCAGGGGAGGGTTTGGCAATGCGAGAATAAAGTGCTAGTGTTGTGTTTTTACTGTATAACAGACTGTGAGTAGAGTGCAATCAAATAACATTTTGCTTCCCAAGCAAGAGCTACAATATGTAAGCGCTCCACTATGCTGCAGTCCTCGTCTTGTGCTCCTGTTCGAGGGGGAAATGTTCAGCTGCTGCTCAGTCCTGATCAATGAGTGCTGTATAATTTAAATTAAGCCAGTAAACATTTAAGCATGACTGCAAATGCAGGTTAATTGCAGGAGTTACCAGCAAGCTTAACATTTTCCTTAAGCTCAAGTACAAGATTAGAGAATATATTTAAAGTCTAATTTTAATTTGTATGTTTTTTTCTTTGTGAAAAATTGTGTTTTCAGCCCTTCAAGGACAGTTATATGTAGATTATGGATGAAAATTAGCAAATAATATAATAAATGTATTGGCCAATAATGCAAAACAATACTGACATGAAAATCACTACATGAATGTAACATCTTTGTTCTTACACAGCCCAGGAAATAATTAGATTCTAAATATTAGCTACTCAAAACCTTAAAGCTTAACTTTATGTATTCACAAGCATTTAAAAAAAACTTATCATATCTATACAGTGCTGTGGTGGATTACATCAAGTGGATAAAGACCCTCATAGTTGCATCAGAAGTTTGTAGTGACTCAATATAAATGTATCTTCATTTCACACTCCACTCTGATCCTTTCTGGGGTTAGGGTAATTAGGGTGAAATATGGCTACAGCCATTTCAATTTGGAACTTCAAAGATACACTATTGATGTTATTGCACCAATCTGTGTAACCCACTGAATAAAGACAAATACTGGAACTAAACTAAATTACTAAATGACACATTGATTAATTCATTGTGTATGAATGAAGTCTATTATGTTCACCTATTTGGAAAAAAATATCAATTTAACATCCTTTCAAGCAGTTAGCTTTAAATTTGTGTCAGTATCTTAAAGCACATGTCTGTAGATTATACAATATTTTTACCCTGTAGTTTTAATTCAGATACATTTAAATTATCAGTGTGGGGCAGTGAGTTAAATGTCTGATTTTAAGCCAGAGTGTTGATATAACAAGCTGAAGTGAGTCTTTTCAAAACATTAACTTCTTTTAAGCTTAAAGTTTGTGACAGTGAACAAATTGTGTTCATGCTAATGGGTAAGTACTATGGCACTGAGCTTAATGTCGGTATACTTAAAGTGCAGCTAAGGTAACTGACATTATGATGTTCTTTTATAAAACAGGTATTCTGACAGTTTGCTAAGGTTTGTCCTCATGAAGTTAATATTTTGTGAGCAGAAGTTGGTCATTTTAATGTAGAAATGTTGTGAATGTGGCAAAACGAAAGCAAGGTAAAATCAATAGATGTTGATGTACAGTGTTTCAGGGGTTTCTGCTCTTTTAGACAGCATTATTTTTATATATTTTTTACAACTGCAACATTACTGTACCTAGCACAAATGTTGGATAACTTTTTTTTTTTTTAATCTATAACATGTGTATGTGTACTGTAATTCAGTTCTGCACGTAAGACTACATGATGCCTTCAAAAGCAATTGGCAAACAAATAATTAACATTCACTTAAATACCAGTATGTTTACAGGTTTTTACTGGCTCAGAATGGGCCTCTAAGGGGGACAGCATGAAGTGGGGGGTCTGGGGTTCCTCCCCCACAAAGTTTTGAGCGTCAAAGACTCCTACATTCTGATACATTTTCAGTCACAAAATTTATGGGGAAAACGTCTTAATTTATGTCAAAGAAAATACAAAATTCTGCAGGTAACAGTTCAAAATTTTACATTTAATGGAATATAATGCAGTAAGTCCAGTTCCTTTGATTAGTATGAGCAGGGCATAACCGTATCTTTTTCCCAGGCAGTACGTTTTGCTAGCCTGATTGACACCAGACCCTTCTCAGTTGTAGCTGAAGGTGGGTCTGGGGAAGGTTCATTCACAGCCCATTTCCAAAGGGGTCACCAATGGACGCCACTCAAATGCCTCTGGGCGCAGTTGGATAGTCCTTCAACCAATCAGACCAACGATCCGGGTAACGTAGCAGCAACAGCGCCATCAACAAGTTGCTGCGCTTCAGTGGCCGTCATGTTGAATGTAAACAAAAAGCTGCTCGCCGTCACTGCGCTATCGTCATCGTGTAAAGCCCGCCTCAACGGTTGTGATTGGTGCCTCGATTTGGAAAAATTGGAAATGGTCTCCTGGCCGGACTGACTTGCAGAGCAACTCTCAAATTTGCCAGAAGTTTGTCAGGGTTTTCCCAGGCTAATATTTTGTTCCTTAGTTGAAAAATGTAGGAGTGACTTAGGTAAGGTAACTGCTCTTACTGTTGTAGCTAATTTGTACACCAATACAATAGTGTTATGATTACAAAACATGTAAACGGTGTAATGTTTTCTATTTTTAAATTAAAAAAAAGAAAAAAAAAAGAAAATTGTCAGTGATGTTGAATAGCCTGTAGGCCCGCCCCTACGGTTTGGCATGCATGTGAACCGAGGGCCACTCTGCAAACGGAGATACCATTAGCGCCATACAGCGTAGCGTTCAGATCCAAAACTTTCTCTATGCAGGAAAAACCGTGATTTAGTGAAAGTTTGTAAGCTAACAGCCAGAGCCACCTGAGCAGCAGACCTGATAAGATGATTTGTTCACCTTGCTGTGTCGCGGGAGAGCAGAAGGCGCAAGTAGTGAAAACACGGAATGGAGTTTATATGGACTCTGAATGAGCAGAGTGGAATAGATATGAGGAAGCAGTAGCGTGGAAGTCAAGGCTGTAGCTAAAACACGGAATGGCGTTTGATGAATTTGGGCATTCCTCAAGTGGAATGGATTTGACTGACGGCACTCTGAAAAGTAAAACAGACAGATGCGCTGGAAAGTGAGTGGGTCTGATATCATTGGTCCCAAAAAGTGGGTGGGTCTTGTCCCACCCACATACAATGGTTCCGACGCCCATGGTTTCTCCTACAGTATGTCTATAAAAGGTCTCCTTTGTCTGGGACTAAAGTCAGATGGGACAATTTAACAGGCAGTTGCTGGAGTAACATAATCATAATCAAACATCTCTGTATTTTTAGCACAGCCAGCCATTTTTACATTTCATGTTGTGTTTATGTCCTTAAATTGAATCCCATCCAAATAGGACTCAAGAGAAATCACCGCAAACTAATTACAGAAACTATGAAATTATTTCTTTCCAAAGGGGCGATGGTAATCATTACTTTGATTTACAATCATGCTGCAAGAATTGAGAGAAAAAAATGGCTCCTAGAAAAGAGTATATCTGTATGTCGTGATATATATCTGATCATATCACAAAGAAAGCTTTCCAATAAAAACAACAGAGCCACTTAAAGTGCCCATATTATGAAAAAAAAAAAAACTTTTCTGGGATTTGGGGTGTTATTTTGTGTGTCTGGTGCTTCCACACACATACAAACTTGGAAAAAAAAACATCCATGCTGTTTTGAGTGAGATACAGGTTTCTGAATGTGTCCTGCCTTCAGTCTCCGGGTGAGCTGGTCAAAATCGGCAGGGCTGTCTACGTCATCGGCCGAAACATTTGAATTCTCTGAGTCTCAGGTTCTGCAGGAGACTCCCCTCCTTCTTCAGGATCCGGTTCTGGTTCGAACATGTATGGTTGAACTACTGCCGCCATGTCCGTAACTTTCACACGTGGTTCTATCTAGTCACGTTAGTCCACACTCTCCCCGTTACTAATGTCTGTGCCCAAGCACTGACTAAATGAGTTATCTACTGCGCATGTGCGACTCCCAACAAAGATGGAGCAGAAGTGAGATGTCTCACTCTGTAGCTAAAACAGAGAGCTCAACACACAGGGTGAAAAGAGGAGCTACAGCAATGTGCAGTCCAACAAAAATATGGTGTTTTCTGAAAATTAAACCACATAAACCTATTCTGGTACAAACTCAAAATACAATTATGAAACTGAAAATGAGCATAAGTCAAATATTATATAAACTGGGCAACAGCCTTTGTTTGGAAACTATTGATCAAATGACACAATATATTTTGTTAGGTACCATAGGGCTTCCGGTCCTGAAAGTCACTCGGCACCCGTTTTCATGTGAATGCTGTGGCGTGGATCTGTTGTCTCTTGCTGAATCTCCTCTCCTACTCTGTTCCCCCGTGAGAGAACACCTGCCCAGGTTTGTGTTTTAGCAGGCACGACTGCTTCCCTCTAGGCATTGGCTCAATTTGTAAATGCCACCTGAACCACCAATGACCAACAAAGGATAGGAGGAAATTCCAGCATAATTAAAGCATGATTGGCTGCTGGCAGGCAAAGTCATTGAAATGTTCTTGTGTAGCTTTCTTTCACTCTCTGAAGTAATAAACAAGATACAGCTGTGATTCCATATAGCGGATAAGCATACCAAGTTTGGAATTATATGCCTAGTACAGTAACAGCATTCATATTGTTACTATGTTTATCCTTCTTGTTGTTAGCAGGCAATGTGTCATAGATTGGGTGTTTTTTTTTTTTAAGATTATTTCTTTGGCATTTTAGGCCTTTATTTGAAAGGACAGCTAAGACATGAAGGGGGAGAGAGAAGGGGAACGACATGCAGCAAAGGGCCACAGGTCGGAATTGAACCTGCAGCTGCTGCGGCAATGACTGAGCCTCTGTACATGGGGCCCACACTCTACCAGGTGAGCTATCCAGGTGCCCTGGGTTGGGTCTCATTTTTATACATGTTTCAAGATATTTACTTCTATTATCAAGGAATGGAAAGGAAAGGAATGATGGGATTTTTATGATGCAACATCAAGTCAAACACACATACATATGTGTTTGCGCTAAGACGATATCAAATGTCAAGTGTGCATACAGGTTTAATTTTCTTTAGATCTGGTGGATGTAGAGGCCGTGGGAGGCATTTGGTGTAATCCTGGTATCCATAAAATCACTCCAGATTTGTTTTTGAATCGGGCGTATTGGAGCATCTTTAAATGCAGACATCATGGCGCCCAACGATCATCAGCTTTATCCACCATCATTGGCAGCAGACTTTGTGGGTTGACAGAAGTAGTTTCCAAATAATATGGTACATTATCGTTTGTCAAAGGTCGATCATATTTAACCTCCGCCAAGGAGGTAATACTTTTGGCTTGGTTTGTTTGTCCATTTGTCAGCAGAATTACGGAAATAACTACTGGCCTAATTTTCATGAGACTTTGTGGAAGGGTGTAGCATTTGTCAAGGAAGAACCCATTACATTTTGGAACGGAGCCAAATTGCGGGGCAGATACACTAATTATTTTTCTCTTTCTTTAACATTGAGAGAGATAGGGCATGGCCTATGCTGCACTCTCAGAGTGCCCTGCTAGTTTGACTTGTGACATTGTTGTATGCACATATATCAACATATATGCACATTATCCTTCTTACAAAACAGATTTTGTGATGCTTGTTCAAGTCCGGAATTTCTGAGTGGTTGTTTTTTTGCATTTAACAACACCACCTCCCATAAGGTATAACATGTGTATAACTTTCAAAAGTTTTACATTATATTCATAAACTGATCACAATAATATGACACAGGGGCGCTCATGGTGTCCCCTATTTCCTGAGTAATGATTCAATGTCCCATCAGTGGCTACAGTAAAAAAAAACATATTGGGACGCAACAAATAACTTTTAGTGATTAAGGGGGACACAACAACTAAAGTTTGCAAGCAGAATGTAGGCGTTACTGTTAGAAAAGGCCAAAGCCACCTTTAAATGATTGCTGTTTTTAAATGTATCACTGACATATATCTGCATTTAAAATCTGTAAACCTGACTTTTAGAAAATAAAGGTATACACTACTAATTTGCTTTGCCAGTTATGTTTTGATGGAAAACATCATTTCTGCCTGGATTGTGTTCACTGGCAGCATCTTTTCCTCTGAAGGAAGTGTTTAGTGTACTGTGTGCTTTTATAGGGAGGTGGTGAGAATGGATGGTGGGCGTACAAAGCACAGCACTTTGACACTGGAGACTGGGGATTTGGTTAGGTTTATGCAACAAAAACACTTTGGAAGAAGATAAATATATATCAGACTCGTATTTTCCCCATTAAGTGGATTGTTTGTCAACCTTCTACTTGACCCTCTTAATACATTAACCTTTTTTTTTATTTTCTGTTACATCACAAACTTTATAGATGTTGTCTCTCATTTGATTACAGCCTGTAACATCTTTAGAGTTGCATTACAATCTCACCTTTTCATATTTACCTGCTTTCAGTGCCTCTTTGTCAGACCTTAACCTTAAAATATCATACATTTTTTTTATAGCATCAGCAAGTTGAAAGAAATCCTAACTCTAATGAATGGTTGCACGTTACTGGAAAGGATAAAATAGAAAGCCTGATTGTCTTAAAGGTACTCTTGAACAACAGAGAAAGCAAACCTGCCTTGAAGTATTGGCATGGTTACCAAAATGCTGCTACTCGAGGCTGAATATGTCTGGGATCCTGTTAACACTTGGTTTTGAAATGCGTCTTTACAAGTGGACAAAAGTGTAAACGACCAGCAAGACATCCATGAAAACAACTTGTCGAGGTGGTCTGGGCCGCATTTGACCACATTCTTCTGCAGCGTAAACGCTAATGCATCCTGATGCGTATCTGACAAGGACGTAACAGGAAAATGCATCATCAATGCGGGACATGATGGTTGTTTTGGTGACAGCCAGCCATCTCCAAGGGGGTCCTCAGATTCACTGCAGGGGGCCTCCAAATTATAAGTTTTTTTTTTTTTTTTTTTTTTATTTTTATTAAAATGTCCAACATATTATTAGAAAATCTAAATCCCCACTGATGATAGGCTTACTGGCCTGTAGGTAAGGTAATCACTAAAGTAGCCATCCACAGATACAGTTAATCCTAAGGTTTCACTGTGCCACATATGTATGGTTAACATTAAAAGATGATTTATAAAATCATGCCAACAATTACTATTTTAATAGCTTAGTATTCTATGCAAAAATGTATGTATAAAGGCTTTAGGCAGCCCACACATTATTGTAGGCCCAGTTTAATATGCAACTTCATTTTATACAATGTATCTAGTAGGGGGTCCCTGCTCCGTCTCTCTTTCGGTTAAGGTGTAAAAGGTTGAAGACCCGTGCTCTATAACTTGCCCATTTTACGATGAGTTGGCCAAAGTGTTTCGTGATCGATTGCAATAACGAAATCTGAACACAAGTGGTCAGCTGGAGATAGACACACAAGTGTGAACGATGATGTGTCTTGGATGTCCAAAACGCATTTGAAAACCAAGTGTAAACGGGGCCTTTGCGTATGATTACATATATGTGTATCCAACACTTCCATACCTTCTCTGTGCAGTTTAGTTTCTTTAACAAGCTGCCTGCAAACTGAAAACCTACTGATGGAACAGAAGAACAAAACCATTATTTTCTGATAATGAAAATCACTGGTGTGATAAAAAAAGGTTTAGCCACTTTGTGTTCATGCATTTTGAGTTGTATATAAACATCATCTTGGTTGTGTGTGTAATGCATCATCACCGACGTGTGAGTTAGAGGCAGGGTGTTAATTACTAGTCCATCTCACTAATCGACTCAGAGCATTAATGCAATCAGCCTCAAAACCAATTAATTCAACATCTGCTCTGATCAAATTTGCCTCTTCCATGTTTTGATGATGTATCCACACAATTATTCCCTTAATCTGACGAGAACAATTAGTCTTCTTGCCAGGGTGATGGCGTCTAATTATCAAGCATCACTGATCCGCATCACAGAGTCCAAAACCGTTTGTGTCTGCTGTCTTTTAGTATTTTTCTTCAACAAGTCTTTTTGACAATGAGGCTTGCTTGTATAGTTTCATAACCAGTATTGATTATTTTATAGCAGTGAAATATGCCTTTTGGGGTTTTTTCGTTTTACTGCATTTTGACAATAGATGCCAACCGTCTAATCTTCTACTAACATGTTTCTTCCTGTCCTTAACTTCTTCCTCAAATCTGTTTACTTTCTACATCCTTTCTTCCTTTCTCTCTTTCTGTTCTCTATTTCTTGTTATCATTTTCCCTTTCTTCTTTCTAGTCCCTCCCTCTTTCTCCCTAAATTGTGTTCTCTCTTTCATCCTCTCTTCTGCTTTCTCTCTCCCCCTTACTTTCATCTTCTCTCCTCTGTGTCTACTTTCTTCCATTCTGTCTCCCTACATTCTTTCCTTTTCTCTTCTTTTATCCTATTTTTCTTCAGATTTTCTTCCTTCATCCCTTTCTTTTATCATTCTTCCTTCCTTACTTGATTTATTTCATCCTCCCTTTCTCTCTTTCCTTCCTGTCTGAATTGCTTCCTCCTTTCTTTCTAACTTTCTTCTATATTTCTTTAACTTTTTTGTTTGTTTGTTTCTGAAGGTATTAATTGGTTTGTTCCCTCCTTTCTTCCTTTCGTCCTTTCCTTTCTATTACTTTTGCAGCAGACTTTTTTTCTGTGCTGAAATGTTTCGCAGTTTTGATGAATTCTTTAAACAAAAACAAAAAAACACAGCTAAATGTCGGGTTTAAATGCGTTGTAACTCGCGTTACTGAGATTGTAATTGGTATAATATTACCAAAATTGTATTAGTAATGCGTTATATCACTGCGTTACAGCAAAAAGGAATACATTATTGTAATTGCTTTACTTTTGTAACGCGTTACTCCCAACACTGTTCCTAATCTATATATAAGCACCTCAGCCTGTTCTCATGAACCTTTCGTTCAAAACGCTACGAGAAGTTAAGCACTATAATTTGGAATTTTTGTTGCTGTATTCACCACGTTGACGGCCGCTGTATTACAACGCTCTGGCCGCGCTGGGAGGAGGTCGGGGTGGATGAGTGGGTGTTAACACACAGGTCTTTTAAGCCAGAGAGCGGAGTTCGCTTCCCGGGGGAAACTAAAGTCTTTCACGCAGGAAATGTGTGTTCCTTAGGAGCATTTTAATCCAAGCCACGATCTTTTTCCTAATCTTAACTAGCTAGTCGTTTTGGTGCCTAATCTTAACTTTCGTCGCTCAAATTTTGCGGACTAAATTTAACCGTAATGTCCGGCGTAACGACCAGCAGCTCGCGGTGCTTTGTAGCCGGCTCAAAGTCACCTATTTTTGGGTAACTGAACCACCAACTACCACTGATACAACGGAGGTCTGTAGCCGGCGTCACCAAGCTCTGTAGCGGCTTAAACAACTAGCAACTGCCGTTCGGTGTCATGGAGCTCGTAGCCAGCCGGCGTCACGTGACCACCTGGCGTCATGTGACCACCTGGCGTCATGTGACCACCTGGCGGTCTCCTAATTTCGTAGGATATCATATGTTTATGTGTGCATACATTTTTGTACGATATCATACGGACCCGTTCATGAGAATGCGTTGAGCACCTTCATACTATTTGTACATTATGGCTCTATATGTAAATGCGTCCACCTATAAATTAAACCATACACTGCAGAGTTGACCTTGTGTGTGTGTGTGTGTGTGTGTGTGTGTGTGTGTGTGTGTGGCAACCCAATCTACCCCATAACTCACCGTTATTCACCAAGTCAGACACTTTAAGCCACACATGCACACTGAGTTACACACACACACCTATCATAGCTGTACTATGATAGGTTTGTTTGCTGACAGTTTGTCACCTATAGTGCCATAAGTCAGTGTATGTGTAGCACAGGCTGATTTAAGGGGCTAGTTTAAATGCTAAGTCCCGACACTCACTCACCAGCAGTGACAGCTGCTGTATGGGCACCACGGAGAAACTGACATCAATCAAAGGCCAATCAAAATAATCTAAACTTTACAAACACCAGGATTGATTCAGATGATTGAAGCATTATTAAAGTACAGTCTTTCCTTTGATTTCTTGTCCTCCCTTTTTTTCATTTAGCACTGTTTACCTATTTTAGTTTTGTTTGTTTTTCTAGCCTAAATGTTGCTAAAGGATTCATCTCACATTTTTAAAATTTGTCCTAAAGCTGTCCTGGTAATCCATTTGCACAATGCTTTTAACAGCCAGTTACAACCAATGAGATTGAGGGGAGCTAACAGCTAATAGCTACTGTGTATAGAGTATGGCTGTATACGATATTGTCATATTGCCCAAAGCATTGGCGATTTTCAACACTGTCTCACGGCAGTTCGTGAAACGGTCACGTTATTTTTAATCTATTGATTCGTGTACAACAATACGTTTATCTCGTTTTTTTCGTGGTGGCCAGCACGAAATGGTCTATACGGAGATTAACGGGGAAAGCAAATGTCACACCCCGGGACACGGCCGAGGTTGGGTTTAGGAAAAAAACAACGGGGAAAGGACGCCTCACAAGCTGGGAGACCAGTCCTGAGTTGTTTGATCCATTCACCACCCCAACCAACCTCCTTATACGCAGATTTTAGATTCATTAGTTTACATTTTCGTGCTGGCCACCACGGAATAAACGAGAAAAACGTCCGAGTGAATACGAATCAATAGATTAAATAACGTGACCATTTCACGAACTGCCATGAGACTGAGTTGTGATTTTAGACCCTTTTTAGGGGGGGTAATAAAAAACAGGTTCAAAGGGCTTTAAACAGGTTTAATATCCTATGTCGCTGTCGCCAATGCTACGCACATGTAACCCAGTCAAGGAAAGGCTTAACAGAAAGGTAGTGTTGGCCAATCGGAGGAGGTTGTGCCAGACTCCCGCCTTTGGCTGAGTCTCTATCTAATCTGTCAGAGGGAGAGCAGGAGACGGTTGTAAAGTTGTAAAGTTTAACGTTGGTCGTCCCCAGAGAAGAAGTTGGTAATTTCACGGCACAGATTAGAACCCGAATTGAAACGTAAGCAACTAAAATTGCTGAATGTTAGAACATTGTGTCAAATTGGTCGTTATTACTGTGACTCAAAGTGTCAGGTGAAATTACTGATTTAGCATGAGGGGGCTAACACTTTTGCATGGCACTGTATCCGTGTCACATTCTCATTAGGGGCTGAGCCCCCCTAGAGGTCTGATCCTAAAATCGCCCCTGGCCCAAAGCTAGTTAAGACTTTGTCAGAAAGGTGCTTAGAAGCCGTAGTTTACGTTGTTGTTCCACTGGATTGATATACTGTCATATGCCATGTACGTTTGTCTATCTGCTGCACATGTGGACGATGATCAAAGTACTGTAACTGTTGACCCAGTTTCATATAACATTGAATATGAAACAGAGGTATCTACTGCAGGGCTACCTTGTAAATCACGTGTAAATCTACTGTCAGGTGTTGCTGTCTTTTTGTCCACCCCCTGTTTGTTTCTCATCAGCCCAGAAGGCAACTGCACCACCCACGGGGAGACGGCATGTTTACTCCCATTTTGTTATCTCTCTCAATACTGTAGCTCAGGTAAACACACACAGCCGCACAAAAAGAGTTACAAACAGGGATGTTGTTTGATGAGTCATCCCCAGGTTAGCATTGTAACAAGATGCATTTCTGGTGAGAGAGGAAAATGTGGAAGATAAACACGAGTGAGACCAATTTGGGCACTGTCAACCGTTTCATTCGCAGTTAAGGTGAACCAGCTAATTACAGATTTGCATTTCCATCTAAACAGATTGATCGTAGCAACAGACAAGAGACAAGAGAAGAGAGCGAAGGTGGGCTGCGGATGAGAGTGACAGAGAAAGACAAATGAAAATACAGGGGAAAAGCAGAATGAGAATGTGAGAGAAAGACAGGACAGAGAGAACGAGCGGGGAAGTGAGGCAGTTACAGTTGTCGGTGTCACGATGTGAATGGTGATGAGGCATTGACAGCCATTGTGGAACAAGTGCCACACCAGGTTTATCTGAAGCGTTTACAACATGGCAGTGTACTGTTTCTCTGGGGATCCTGAGGGAAAGAAAGGAAAACCCCAAAATTCAGTTAGGGAATGTTTACCGAGTATGGAGGACAAACCTCAGTGCTGGAAGAACTAGTGACTTCATTGTATTGTAACCTTTCTTTTATATCACAAATACCACACAAAGTTTTATTAGAGGTTATTATGATTAACTTCTTTTGTTGTTGCTCTTGCTAATTTATATCCACCATCCATACATTCTTAGCAGCATTATTTGAGCAAATGTATTGGAACTAAAGTGCATGCACCCTTTTCTTTTGTCTAAAACATATTACAGGTATTAAGTGTTTATCACTTAAAAATGTGATTTATGCTTGTACATGAGTCCTATCTTTGTTATCTTTTGTATTTTGCCCATTTGCTGTAGAACCAGAGTTTGAAAACAAAACACACACACATGGCACACCTGGCTTATTTATTAAATTTAACTTTGGTAAAGACAGGAACGTAATACAAGATAGGGCTGTGCTCGATTGAAGAAATTCTTAGTCGACTAACACTCATTCAATTGTATCGACTAATCGATTAGTTGATTTAATCGACAGATCTGTAAATCTGAGTTTATCCGCAAAGAGTCATGTAAAAGCACCGCTTCTTCTTTTTACCAGAGATGTGCTCATACGTTTCTTGGAAATAAGTCATTCAGCATGCAAAAAAGCATCAAACATGACTAATCGACTAAAGAAATCTAAGTTGACTAAGACCAAAACGACCGATTAGTCGACTAATCGACTAAGAGGAAGCAGCCCTAATACAGGACCTAAAAGAATTGTTTGGAATACTTTTTTATTATTTCTGGGAGGGGGTGGGGGGGTTGGGAGTTCTGTGTGTATGTGTGATTGTATTTTGCATTTCGTGTTTTCTGTATATTAGTCTCAAGGACCCCATCGAAAATGAGATGATTCATCCCTAAGGGGTTTATCTTTCTAATAAATACGTAAAGCTTGAATATATTTGACCTTGACAACTGATTTTCACATCTGGGCAGAGTTTGCACTGTTCTGTCCTGTCATCATGGACATTATCTCATAGCAGTGTAGTCTTTTAGACTTCAGATCACTTCCCAATAAAGCTGCAGATAGTTAGAGCTATTTAACGTTGTCTGCGAGCCACAATAGCTGGCCTTAAAACATTGACATTAACTCACTTGATAAGAAGCCTCACTATTTTTGCAGTGTTTTGAATTTGTCCAAGGCTCATCAATACATCTTTTTTGATGATTCAGCTTACAGATATTTTCTAGTAGAACTCAAAGTGCACTTGGTTATTGTTTCAAGTCAACCCTACAAAATGTTGATACATGTTTACAACACGGATTCATTTTAGGTCCCTTGCTAGGACCTCTGGACATGAATAATATGTATTTGCCAACTCAGCATCTCCCCATGATGTATACTGTCACATCCACCTAGGGACAGACTGGGGCTAAAAAACAGCCCTGGACTTTCTACCAAATAGGCCAATCATCCGGCCATTCGCCCCTAGCTGTGGGCGACAGACACTAGCCAAGATGTCCTGATACTATGCCACAATACTGTAGCCAATCAGACAAGGTATTCACAGCAAGTAACATCTCAAAACCAGTGATGATAATTGGGGTTGTGTTTATTAGCCATTTGCGGTTGGTACCATCTTTACAACTAAACACTCTCTGTAGCGACAGGTGTTTAGGTTTTTGCTGAGGGTGGTAAGGTGAAGAAATTGATCCAGGCTGTGACTATCTGACTTGTGCCGTGATGTAGAGCATTCTGGCACTTCCCTACACTCTCCCTGTCATCTTTTGTGCTGCAACTTATTATTACAATATTAAATTACAAATTATTTTAAAGATAGGTTATTAGCTATTGTTGATATATGTGTTGCTTTGTGTTAAAGAATTAGCATTGAATAACCTATTTAATATTTTGTCAATGTCATATTACACTTGATTCATATTAAGGCTGTGAAATGATGAAAATGACTAGGCCCTATCAATGTTGTCTGTGAAGCTTTCACAAACAACCACCAGGTCTTTGCCAGTTCCACAATAGTAAACTAAATATGAAAGACAAGGGAAAACTGCACTCTGATGGAAGACAGTTTGGTTAAACTTTTGGTTAAATTTGGTGAATTATTTAGCCCCTTTCCCTGTTTGTTAGCACGTTTAGAGTGATACCAATGCATGCCTGATGTTTTCCCGTTTAATTCAATACCATAGTCTTCATCCTAGCAGCAAAAGTGAGCTCATTACAACCTCATATAAAACCAAGTGAAATCGCAGATTAATTTCAAATGCGTTTAATGTTTCAAATTAACCTAACAGAAATTATTAAACACGTTAAGTTTGACAGCACTAAATGGCACGATCATTTTCATAATCATGATGCATACCCATGTTGATAGCTGACTATGCAATTCGCTAAGATAGAGATAAAGGCAGCCTATTATAATGTGTCCTGGCAGTTACCAGTAGGCCTACCTCTTACTGATGTGAAGTTATGACTCCGCTGTCTGTCCCTCATCATGATGGGCTTTGGTGATAGCCAGGCTAGTAGGCCTACTCTTCTTCCTCAGTTTTTTTACACTTAGCATATACAGTAAGTGATTATATTAGCGCCCCCTTCTGTTGGCTGTTAATATCGCTTTATTAGACTTTTATTTTGTGCCGACAGCTGTCAGTTGGACGGCCGTTCTGGACTTCTCTCGAACGCACAGATTGTCAGCCCGTCCCTGCATCCACCACAAACGAATCCTTCCTTTTGTCACAGGCTGCTTTTAATGACATTTACCTCTTTAATGAATTTAAAACATAGTTTTAACTCTCCCAAATTCACTATGTAAATTTTACAAAAAACTTTATCCAGATTGTCCTTTTGTTTTTTTTTGCACCTGTTTCAAAGATTAAGAAACTGCTGATACAAGCATCTGTCTTCCTTTTTTTTTTAAATCTATAACACCTTGTAATGTGGGTTGGATCATTTCTTGTAGTTAGTTACATTCTCCATAGCTGTTTGCCAGAAGAATGGCAGAGACATTTGTAAGGTTTGGCTTACCAAATGAAAGAACTATACACTTGAATAAAGTTCATATGAACTACTTCAAACATGCCCAACAGCTGAATGCATTCTGCTTCCTAGGCACTTTTCTATTAGCCAACTCTACTACACAAACAGTTGACTTAAAGCATTACATAACAATGCTGAATGTTTAAATCTGGATCACACATTTATAGTAAAAGCTTTTAAAAAGGTGCAGCAACTAATGTGTTGACATGCAGCATGTCTTCAGCTGTTTGAGCTTAAAGTTAGCTGACCTGCTTCCTTCACCTTAATGCTAATAGCTTCTTAGTTGAAATCCTGCAAAAAGAGGATTCTAATACCTGATAATGACCATGTTTATCTGCATACAGTGCAATACTATAAGTTGAAATCTTGATCAGAAATTTGAAAAACCAAACATTCATGGCAAATTGCTCCACAACATTTTAATGGCTTGTTTCTTATGTCAGTGATTTTTGTTTGCATGCTTAGGAGTATTCAGTACTACACACACACACACACACACACATTTTACCAGCTTATTTGACACTCATACACACTGAGACAGACAAGTAAAGATCTCTGATGGCAAAACTCGCTATCGCACAAACAAACTTAAAAAGCTATCTACGTGGGCGCGCGCAGACACACACACACACACACACACACACACACACACACACACACACACACACACACACACACACACACACACACACACACATCAGCTTCAGCAACAGAGAAAAGTCAAGTGGAAATATTTCCCATAGGCAAAAAACGATAAGAAACTGATTAACATTCAGCACTCCAACACAACCCTGCTCTGCCTGTCTCTGCTTCAATCACTTTCTCTATGACTCTCTCTCTCTTTCTCTCTCTCTCTATTATTTGTTTTCCACCCCCTCCCCTCTCTCTCTCTCTCTCTCCTTCTCTTCCTTCTGTTGATGTGATGCTTTCACAGCACATAAGAGAGACAAAAGGATGAGAGAGAGCTGTGTGTGTGTGTGTGTGTGTGTGTGTGTGTGTGTTTGCGTGCGTGCACAATGATGACTAGAATAGAACATAATGAGGTACAGTTACTACATTGCTTAGATGACAGCATGCAGCAGGCAACATCTCTCCCTCCATCTCTCCCTCAGCCTCTCCCGCCTCATCCGCCTGTCTTCCTCTCTGCTGTAAACAGATGTAGAGGACAACATTGCAACCACAATCCCCCTGGGCACTTTGGGAGCCTCTCACTCATGAAATCTATCTCTCCCCCCCCTTTCCTTCCTTCAATTCTCATCTCTCTCTCTCCCCTCCTCTGTTAGGCCACAGTGGGCCGGTTGTGGCTCAGTTGTAATTACGGAGCTGAATGATTTGGCTTGTAGTGCCATTGATGGGTTTGTTGCCGCTCTTGTTTTTCCGTCAGATCTGAGGGAATGACCTGGAATACAACGTGCTGCTTTACAGCCCGCTCTGTAGCATTCAATCTAAATATGAATCGATAACTTGTTTAAGCCAAATCATGAAACGACACCACAACACAGAACTTGAGAATGCTGTTTTATCACTTTACTGCATGAGTGAGTTCTTATTAAGGATTGCAACCTGTTGCAAAAGGTAACTAGAGGACAGGTTTACACTGCACATGTTTAGACATTTAAGATGGCAGCTAAGCCAGGGAAAGAGTGGAGGATTACCAGGCTGATTTTCACCAGATTTTCATTACCAACATTTAGGCCGGTTTTACTCTGAGTGGGGGTTAGAGGACAGGGGGGAATCAAACAAAGGTTTAGACTTCCAACAAATGAACCAAGTTTGCTTTTACATTTATTCACTGGTGTGCCAATGCAAGGTAGGCTATGTTTGATTAATGTATTACTCATCGTAGTGCCAGCGCTCATTGCATGGCTACCCGTTTTAATAATACAATAAAAATGGAGAACAATACAGAGCCTTGTGATAACTGAAAGACGTACGACCACCAGTAAAAACAGCAAAATGTGATTTTTCCCTTGATTACTACCATCGTGGGACAAAGACTGCATGCAACATTACAATATTGGAGACAATAATATAGATATTTGACCATTGCCAGAAAGCCGGAATCAATGTAATTGTCATTTCCTGTCCAATCCCAAAGTTCTTGAAATTATCGCTTATCTGTGGACTTTTTACCTTGCTACATAAACTAAACCACAAGGTGTGGCTTTATCCTCAGGATACTGGGCCGAGCCTTACTTTTGGCTTGAATGTTATTCTCCACATACGGTACGTCAGTGAGGCTATAATCTCTCATGTTTTCTTAAATGATACTAATTATTTAGTCATGAGCATGTCTTTTTTTTTTTTTTTTCCAAGAGTTAGCTTGGGGCATCAAAACAACCCGATTACCATAGCTCAGCACAGCTCGACACTAGTAGCCTGGTCCTTCCAGACTCTGGTACATTTCATTTGTAATTTGCCAATCTCCATTGACAAGTGTTAACTTCCTTGAAGGCGCGTACTCTGTTGAAGTTTAAGACTATTGGATCTGCCCAGAGCCACTCTGGATCTGCCATAACCAATCGCTAACGTTTGGTCGTGACGTCGGCTTAGCATCGCTAACGTTCGCCTTAGCCAACTCATTCCCCACTAACGGAGTGAGCTGGAGGATCAAACAACATCACGGCCACCAACAAAACTCAGCAAAGATTGTTCTTGCTCTGGCTTTAACTTCTGGATATTCGGCGGCATTGCCACAACGGACCAAATGACTTCGCTCGCATCTTTCTCCGCCGCTATGGAACTACAACTCAAACTATCTTCTCAACGTCATCGTTCTCAGCCACTCAATGAAAATTGAGCGGGAGTATGTAGGAGGGAGGAGCCAGGCTATGACACAATCTGGCCTTGCATAATCTATCATATCTATCTATCATATGGACTCAAGTACAGTCTCTGTGTCCACACGAGGATTTGGAAAAAGTGCTCCTATTGTCCAAATAGCTCATGAAAAATTATGTGAAAGAAATGTGCCTCCAGCTGAACTTCTGGTGGGACAGGTGCTGCGATGCGGCCGACACACTGAGGATCACCTGTCAAACCACAACAGGCAACCAAGAAGTGGCGAGGGATTCCGAAGAAGGCTATATTTCCGCACTTTGTCACTGCAGTATGTCACAACTCCTTTCTCTCGCTCTTGTGACACATTTAGCTTTTCCGTTGTGCCTCTGTGTTTCTGTCAGAACTGGACCTTAGAGAGTAAACCAGAGACAGTTGGTTTATGATGGTTGCTTTTGGATGTTTTCTCCTAGACTGAGCTTATCTGCCACAGTAACATCACATGTCTTCCTGTTCAGTAAGGGGTCTGGATGTCAATGACCGACCATCTATCCGTTCTACGTAATCTGCCTGGTCGTCCGATGTAAACTGATTACTTTGCTGCCCCAGCTTGTCATCTAAAAGGGAAGACATGTTGCACTGTGTCCACAGCTGGGTGCATGTTTGTCTTTAACAAGCTCAGAGAGGTTGATTTATGACCGGCCAGGTCCCATTCACTCCCTGCTTGATCATGTTGATGGATTGTTGTCCCGTGTATGTGTGTGTGTGTGTGTGTGTGTGTGTGTGTGTGTGTGTCCCATGCTATAGATTGAGAGATATAAGGTGAGTTTGGTGGTGAGTTCCCTGTGGCCAAAACTTAAACAGCACTTGGAAAAGCCATGACTGCTTACCTGTGTATGTGAACCGACTGGCTTTGTGTTACTGGTGCGCCGGCAACAGCCAAATTAGATTGGTGGATTTCAGCGAGACCTCATCTACTCTTGGTATTAAAATGCAGTCTCCATCTCCATATGCTGTACATGTGATGAACAGTCCAACCATGTCCTTGCATATTCTGGTGTTATAATCTTGTTGTCAGCATTTTGTCCACATTGCGACTGAATTTCATTTGTCGCCTGCATTGTATGCAAAGCAGGCAGCTAGGTTAGGAGGTGACGTATAGTCCGTAGTTATAGTTGCTTTTCCTTTGCTGCAAAGGGGTTTTCCTGTAGAAGGTGTCTCAGTGGTTTCCGATCTGTCAACCTGTCTTTAAATTCCAAAAGCCTCATGAACCCAGCGGTCAAGTTACATCTTTTGAATTGGAGTATTGCATATTTGTATTAATTGAGGTTTAAAATGGAGGAAGCTTCAACTGAATACATATAGATGATATATTTACTGTGACATGTTTTAAGAATGGGGCCAACTGCAGGATGGTCGGGCAGACTGCTAGCAAGCAGATTCATGGGTGATGAGGCTGAATGTTGCTATGGGATTTCTACTCACAGTGATCAGAATCAGAATAGGATTTACTGCCAAGAATGTTTTCACTTACAAGGAATGTGCCTTGGTGTTTGCATATATGAACAAAAGCAAAGTACTGCAAAAGACAAAAAACATAAATATAGATATTAAAAATAGAAATATTACAATAAAAATATGTAAAAGTCACTAAAACAAATATGTACGATATGTACAATATTTCCGTAAAATGCTTCTGTTTGTGATGATGAGGCTTCTTCCCACGTGATGAGATTTCTGCCTGCATTTCAACTGGTGGTAATGAGTTTTGTACCTGCAGTGGTGAGGTTTCTACTCGTCTAATGAGGTTTTGCATTTCTCGTCCAACCTAAAATTGTAGACAAAGTGTTATGATATTCTGAACACAATGGAGTGTGATTGACTGCCCAGAGGTTGAGATGTTTGTAAGGTTTTGCTGGTTCCCTGGCAATAATGAGCACGTTGGAGTTGGTATTCCATTTACAATGCAAACCATCTCTACCAAGCACCCATGAGCAAGCCAAAAAAACAAACAAGAACTTAATGTTGCACAGTGCTTGACCCTACAAGTTAAAAGTTGTAATGAACAAGTTCTCCTCTTTCACACTACATGTTTTGTGCATTTATTTTGGATTGTCGTCATAGTCAGTGCCTGCGTTTTAAGTGTAAATCACAGAGTATTGTAACAATAAACTCTTCAAAATCTGCCCTGTGTTGCTTTATAAGAAAAAAAAAAAAATCTGCCCTGTGTTGCTTTATAAGATAAAAAAAAAAAAAAAAAAAAAAACTGTCAACAGTAGCCAAACATTCAGATGAGGTCTGCGTGGCATTCGTTCTCATCTGGCCACTCAGAACACCTCTAACACAGTCAGTAAACTCACGTGTGAACACACTTCTTTTTCCAGCATTATTGCCTATTTTACATAGTGTTAGATCCTATCACAGTGTGAACAGAATGCTGGCACCAAAAACATCATATCAGAAAAAGCAAGAAAATATTATAACTTATTAGCATATTTATTATGTCTCAGAGTTTGTCTTTACCTGCACCCCCCTTTTGTGATTGATATGACTTTAATGTGGGATGTCATGAATATCTTGGATTTTGCCTCATTAATGGAATTCACACAACAATAGCCAGTTGAGTTTAGATATCCTGCAATGTAGACATAGTGTCTAGCGTAGACAGGTGTACTAGTATAGAGAGAAAACTTGTGACTAATTTAAGCCAAGACACCTTTAAATAAACAGTAGTTTATCAATCTGTCTCCTTGTTAGGAGCAATAAATAATGCATACTGCCAGAACTGATAAGAGCACATGTGCATGCTTCCCAACACAAGTAATGGTAACATTTCACTTAAATCAATTTTGCAGTTTGAATCTGCATGATTTTCAGTTGTCATGTTGATAAAAAGTCAAGTGCAAATCCAACGTGAATGGCTTTGAACTGAAGCCCCAGGTAATTGAGCTTGACAGAGTAGTTTTTATTAGGTTTAAATGAAACATTGCCCCACACTGGGCTGAATTGTGACAGCAGACTGATCTCTTAAAGTGGCGTATGTATGACGTCAATTGGAAAAAGTGCTCATATTACACTTTTAGTGGACTTTCTTCTGGATTCAGAAAAATAGCTCATGAAAAATTACCTTAAAGAAATGTGCCTCCAGCTGGTCTTCCGGTGGGACAGGTGCTGCGATGCGGCCGACACACTGAGGATCACCTGTCAAACCACAACAGGCAACCAATGAGTGGCGAGGGATTCAAAAGAAGGCTATATATTTCCAGTATGTCACAACTCCTTTCTCTCGCTCTTGTGACACATTTAGCTTTTCCATTGTGCCTCTCTGTGTTTCTGTCAGAACTGGACCTTAGAGAGTAAACCAGAGACAGTTGGTTTATGATGGTTTGGATCTGGACATTTCAGGACACGTACCCCCCCCCCCAAGCAGGAGCCCCCTCCTCATCATGTGGAGCCCCTAGTCCGTTTCTGCAGTCACATCACACAAGCCATTAGAAACTCCCGTAGTTTTCATTTTGATGACACTTTTAGGGATTATTAACTCTAAGATGGACTTCATGGCTATGTTTTAAACAAAAAGAAGGTAATGTCCGCAACACTGCTTTAAACTCCCCTATTTAATATAAAATGCAACGTTTCGACCTAACAGAGTCTTCTTCTTCAGGTCTTCTTTTTGTTTTAACTACTTTCATTTGTCCTGCACCTGCCAGAAAGTGGGATGTGCACACAGTTACTTTTATAAATTATGTTTTAAACAAACCATAATGCAACACTCTGTAGCTGCCGATGTTAAAAATAATATCTATTGTATATTAGTAAATGTCTCGTCCTTGAATAATTCTATCTTGAAAACTTTTTCAAACGTAATAAAAAAAAAAAAGTCCAGAAAAGGACATTTTAAATATATTCAAGACAATATGGTAATTCCATGCATTATTAGGGCATGTATTCCAGTATTTGACTCCAGTTTAAATGACAGGAGTTTGGACACGTTTGTGTCATTTAAGTGAATTTAGCTCTGGAAATGCTACCACACACTTGTCCAGGTGGACCCGTGTGGGTTCTGAATGGTCCAAGCTTTCACTTTTGGACTGATATGATCTCCACTTCCTGCAGATCTGTCTCATTCTCTCACTCTCCTCCTGTCATCAAAACTCTCAGGAGACACCTAGGTTTCCCTCCATCCTCCTTTTCTTCCGCCTGTTTCCACATTTTTCTCTCCTCTTCTCATCTAATCCGCGATTCAAATTACCTGAACGCCTAATGCTTCCTTTTAGCGATGCATGAGTGGGATCAACTGAAGGGAATCAAGCAGTGGATTAACACACACACACACACACACACACACACACACACACACACACACACACACACACACACACACACACACACACACACACACACACACACAGGGTATTAATAAACAGTGCAGGAAGAGGATGCAATACACTCCAACTGCACTTTCCCTAGAATGACTCCCAGTGTGTGTGTTTATTGAAAAAACCTGCCAGGTGCTGGTTTGAATAAGCCACATCTGGAAGTCTGAAGTGTAGAGAATCAATGTCAGGCCTAGGAATGGCCTTACACACACACATACACACACACACACACACACACACACACACACACACACACACACACACACACACACACACACACACACACACACTCACTCAGGTTGTTATGTCCCATGCCAGGCCTATTTTCTGCTTGTAAAGGTCCAGTAATTAGAGGTTACTAGGTAAATATGACAAGTTTGTGCCATTTCTGTGCACCTGAGGAGTTGGTAATTAAATCAGACTGGTATTTAGGTGGCCTCAGAGCTCTATCAAATTATTGGAGAGGACTTTTTCAAGTGTTTACAGTTTTGCTTTTTGAGTTCAAGGATGCGAATGTGTGTTAGCTAAACATTGAAGCAACAATTTATAATCTCTCAAAATTTGAAAGAGTACAATGTGCTCAATTTCCTCAAATGTCTTTTTTGTGGTTACAAAAAGATATAGTTCCGTTACATGTTTATTATTCAAATGTAAAACGATGATGATTTAATTTTCTTTAAAAAAAAAAAAATGGAGTGGTGTTCTTCAAGTGTTTTTTTTTATGATCTTTTTACCCTTTTCATTAAATCTAAATTCTTCCTCTTAAATTCTGACAATGGACATCTGAAACTACAGTGGCGGGTGGGTTTCAGTCCATTCTTCCAGGGAAATGTGACACCGCTGAATAAGGCATGATTACGCTTTTCAGAAAGAAGGTACTTCAATCAGAAGTAATCACAAGTTATTTGTTACAGACTCTAAGTGGAAGTGTCTTCTCAGCTGCTATGGTGAAATCAGTGGTGAGGTGCAGGTTATATGAATCTATACACAGTGAAGCCACTTCTCTTTCAGTGGGCTTTGAGTATCGGCTCACACATCTTTTAATTAACAGAAAACGTGTTCACAGTAGAGATGCCCTTAGTTTTTCATTATTGTTTCCTTCTGAATTGTGAGCAAAAGGCAGCAAGAAGCAAAAAGGTAACTGTTGTGTCCCATCCAAAGAAGTCCCTTCCAAGTCTTTTGTTAGCTTTTTGTTTACACTATAAGATGTATGTGTAAGGAGGCTTTTACTTCAAATTTCAACTTTATTGACTATGCAAACACAGTTTAAAACCACCACACAACTTCACACACACTTGTCCCATTATTATTACACCATGGGGTTAGACTGAGACCCCAAAAAAAGGAGTTAATAGGCTCAAGCCAGCTGATGTGAAATATATGGGAATGTGCAAAGTTGCGATACACCACTGAAGTGAAACATGGTTGGAACTCGATGGAAAGATCGTAGCTGTTAAGTTGTTTAAACTTGAGAAGGAAAAAAACAAAAAAAAACAGCTGGAATCTCAGAGCTGCCATTTTGTAGTTATTTCAAGTTGGGGAAACACTGGTTCCAATCCAAAAGTTGTTTGAAATGCGATAAGTCCAGTTCAGCTTCTCCCCGAAATCACAAGATGGAGAGAAATACATTTCCACAGATGTTTATTCCCATTCCAACTGTAACCATGAAAGAGAGAGCAGAGGAGGAAGAGGAGGGGTGGACAAAGGCAGCGAGAAGGGGGAGAAAAAAAAAGTTTTTGCAACTCTGCACTCTGTGTAGCAGTGCGGTCGCTTTGTAGCTGTAATGAAACAGCAGGCTGTGGAACTCAACTTCTGGAAGTAATCTAGGGCCTAGCCTCACACACACACACACACACACACACACACACACACACACACACACACACACACACACAGTTGCATAAAGTCACAGAGGCCCACAAAGACATACTCGTGCTCACACACATACAAACCGCTGGCCATCCAGCAGCCCCTGCATAACCGCTAGCTGCTTTAATGAAAGCCTGCAAATCTATTTGTGGAGCTGAAGCTACCAAGAGGCAGGGCAGGGTCACTTTACAGACCTTCTCTCATAGGCTTAAACTGTTAAATATATAGTTATCTTTTATAGCTGAAACTCCTAAAACTGTGTGTCATTGCTAGCCAAGTGTCGCCGACTGCCAAAAGTGGTTTTTTTTGTGTGTCTGTAAAAAAATAAATAAATAAAAAGCCATGATATCATGTCTCTCCACGTCCCTGAACTAGCTGTAACTCATAGGAAACTAAACATGAGGTTAAGTAAGTCTGCTGGAGAGTATAGTTCATAAATATAAGGTTCCTGGCAAAAACCGGCTCGGCTACATTTGAATACAGCACATGCAGATGTAGCTATGGGTGGTTTTCTATGTTTTACAGCATGCTTGGTAAACTATTAGAGAAGGGTTGCTTTGTGGTGCAAAGTTGCTTTTGGAAACTCCAAATGGTAACTGTTTGTTATGCCATTTAGAATGATTTTGCATCAGTGTAACATTAAGAAAAACAACAACAACCCCCTGTTACGATACAGTAGAGTGCTATTTAATCATGCAGGTCAAAGGGACCCTCAATACAGTCATATGAATGTGCCAATCATGTATCTATTATAAAACAATTGGATTGTAATAATAGGAGATAAAAAGCTGCTTCTGATGAAAACTGAAAATGTGCACTAAATCTTTGCATCACCACATGAGAACCTTCCTCAGTGTCATGAATGTGACAAATGATCTTTCCATTTTTCACTCTGCATGCCTGCCCAGAACCTCAGTTGTAAGGCCTCTGTTTCCACTTTGATGGGAACTTAATTGTTCTGGCTGCAAGCAGTTGGGTGCAACTGAGAGAGAGAGAGAGAGAGTGAGACTGAGAGATACCAGGCCTGACCAGTGTTACCATGTGGAATTAATTAGACTGGTAATAACTGCCTGGAAGAGGGACATAGAGAAGGAGAGAGAGAGGGCAAAACGAGGCAGTGAAAATAAGTTGAAGAGGATGGAATGGAAGATGAGAAAATGGGACCTAAAATATGGACGAAGAGAAAAAGAAAGTGTGACCAAAGGGCACAATGTGACGGAGAGGGATTTAATGACGAGGGAAGAATTAGTTCAAGCTATTTGTAAAAGAGAGAAAAAGAAAAGAGGAGTATGTCTGCCTCTCTGTCACACATATGCGTGTCATTCGGTTGTTATGAAGGCTCACCACCATCTTTTACCTATAACTAACTGTCCCCTTTTCCCCTTACACTAACCTCCACCTAATTTTAATCATAGAAGAAGCTCAAACCCCTAATAGAAACTGAAGGCATGCACACCCAATGCAATACCCTCACACATGCACCAAGACAATGTTGCTTATCACCCTTCTTTAAAAAAACATTTCTGACTGCTACCCATCCTCCATAATGTGAAGCTTCATTGACTGTATGCTGGTCACTTTTGGACATTTCAGACTCAGACTTGTGTTTTGATCTTGATGCTAACACACACTTGATTCTAACTTTTGGATTGTAACCAAAATATAAACCTACAAACAAGGAACTGAAACAATCTTGTACCTATAGCATTATTATTTTATCTAGAACATAAGCTTGTAAAGAGGGGGTTGTAATATATTTCAGGACTAGACATACCTTTTATTTAGATATGCTTTCTTAATAAAAAGAGTGTCTCCCACAGCGAGTGTCTTCAAGTCTGTTCATGGTGTTTCTTTTAGAAGTTAGTCAGCCCCAAAAGTATTTAATTAGCCCAGTTCAACCTGCAGGAGTTTGTAACGGCTCATGTAACACGTTTATCTGCCATGGAGGAAATAAATACCTGAGTGAAAATGAGTCAAAGCGTCTCCCAAAGTCTTTACTGCAGAACAGGCCGTGGTCCAAATCATCTATCAAGCAGCCAAGGATTGATTAGGAGCTCAAAACGACAAAAAGAGTTTGAAAAGATGCTGAGATGCTTGCGGCTCATTCGTATCTGTGTCTGCTGTCCCTGTGCCGAGGAATCATCAGGAAACTGTTTGGAAGGCTTTTAGTTCCTGAACTTAAGACTTAAGAAATGCATGCAAATTTGAATACTTATGAGGCATTTCATACAGATACATTCCTGCAATGATCTTTTTACCATGCTATTCAAAGGTTACAATGTAGTCTCAGTCTAACAACAAACCGTGTGAATTAAAGCTTTCTTGGTTTGAAATAGGTTAGGTAATGAACCTTTCTGTAGTTTCCTGCTCAGTAACGTTCTCTAGTAGTCCAATTTTGTCGTTTCTGATGCACCTCAGGCTGTTTGTTCCCAAACAGTGTGTGTTGTGTCTCCCTCAACACAAACTCATAAGCGCTCTTGGCCTCTCTCCATCTGTGAAAGACTGAACTGATTGCAGAGATTGATCGGCAGGATGCAAAAAGTGGGACATTTTTTTTAACTTTAGTAAAAAGCTGTTGAGCGAGGGCTTTTCAGCACTCAGGGTTTCTCTGGAGAGTCCAGCCAAGACGGCTAGAGGAGATCACCGTGCT
Source organism: Perca flavescens (assembly GCF_004354835.1). Lineage (NCBI taxonomy): Eukaryota > Metazoa > Chordata > Actinopteri > Perciformes > Percidae > Perca > Perca flavescens. The sequence goes on from NC_041347.1 coordinate 28,041,300, forward strand.
CCTGCTTGACGCACAAATAAACAACTCTACGCACACTTTGCCACAGCCTGGTCTCACGTAATTCCGTGAAATGAGCATGAACTGTTAACAGCGCATTACGTGGTGGTGGCACGGAATGTGTGAAAATGACGTAGCATTAGGTGCGACTACGGTAGCGAGTAGTATGAAAGCCCTTCTTCTTTTACTAAACTCAACCGTCCCGTTGTTGTCCCGTTGTTGTTTTCCTAAACTCAACCGTCTGTTGTTGTTTTCCTGAACTCAACCTTCCCGTTTTCCCACCACGACCTTTTCCTTAACTTAAGGGGCCGTGTTAATTTCACGTAATTCTGTGAGATCAGGTTGCTTTGCCATCACCTAACTCTTATCTTTTTCCCCCTCAAACATGTCTGTGCTATCTTGTGCTAACATGTTTCTCATATATAGTTGTGATTTTATTATTGCACATTTTGTAAACATATTGCAATAATATCGTTTATGGCACAGTCAGTGTAAGTGTAATCTTTAACCAGGGAGAACAAAGTGACAAAAAAGAGAGAGAAGACGCTTACTTAAGTCTTTATTCAAAGATAAGTTTCATGTTGTTCTGCTTTTGAATGATGTCACTCAGCAGTTCTGTGGAAATGATGCCCATGGCTGCTATAATCACACATGCACTCACACACACACACACACACACACACACACACACACACACACACACACACACACACACTCACTCAGGCTCTGGAGCACTTCCTCATGCTGCCAGAATGCAGCAGTCGTGCCCATGAGTGAAGGAGAGAAAATGCGATGAATAAATGAAGAGGAAAAAAAGAATATCTATTTCAGTTTAATTCTAGGCTACTCCCATCACATCCGCCTGAGTTTCTACCCTAAAAAAAATCCCTGCTCCTCCTGTGTGTGTGTGTGTGTGTGTGTGTGTGTGTGTGTGTGTGTGTGTGTGTGTGTGTGTGTGTGTGTGTGTGTGTGTGTGTGTGTGTGTGTGTGTGTGTGTGTGTGCGTTTAGGAGCTTAGCTAGAGGAGGAGGGGACAGGAGAAGAGTGTGTGTGTGTGTGTGTGTGTGTGTGTGTGTGTGTGTGTGTGTGTGTACTCGCATTTCTATACCGATGAGGACCTTGACCGGAATACACACTCACACGGTGGGGACTCGTGTCACGGTGGGGACCAAAATCAGGGTCCCCACGGGCAGACCCCTCTCAAAGCATAGAAAACAGCTTCCTAATATGCCCAGTATCAATAACTCCAAAGTCCTCTTTGGGGGGGTTTTCATGAGAAAAAATGTGTGTGTGTAAGACGCTGACATCCTACTGGCAAACGGTGGTATTGCAAGTGTGTGAACTTTTCTGCGTACATGCGCCCCTCCTGGTAATAAATGGTATTGCAGCATAATGAAAATTTAACTCAGTCAATGATGCGCCCCTCCTGGTGGGAGATGGTATTACAGCATAATACAATTTGAACTTTCTGTTAGCTCAGCCATAGTAACTCAAACTCAGAATACTTAAAATTAAAGTCCTACAATTTGATCAATATCTAGTGGTTTAACATAAAATCAATTTAACCGCCTATTCAATTCCACTTGAAAAAGCTATCTCTGCTTAAACATTTCCTAGAATGTGTTTTTTCTTTTTGTTTAATTTGCAATTGTAACTAAAATGAGGCTATTCATTGTCTAACATAACAAGAGAATTATGAACAAATCTTGTTGCCTTAGTTAAGTTAAATGTTACATTTTACTGTAATTATATTGCAGATAGCTATTTTATCTTTCTGTTATAATACTATAACTGTATTTACTTTGCCAGTTACCTGTTTATAGACCTAAATTATCAAGATAGGATTACTGATTTTCTAAATGTTTTTTATCCTGATGATCCATCAACTATACTAGTGAATTAATGAATCTATTTACAAATGGTTATGAAACTGTAAAAAACACACCTCACTATATTGGCCCTTCAGATGCATCTCTAAATGTTCTTGCTCAGTTATTTCTTCATAGTTTTGTTTCATACCATTAGAAACTTGGTAATATAGGCTACTAACCATGCATGCAACATCTTCATCATGTCAAACGCCTGTGCCTAATATCTTAATTTCCTCATTTATCTAATATAACTATATAACCAGACCTAGTAACCTTGCAAAGGTTTGATTTGTGGATTACAGTTCCATTACATTACATGTCATTTAGAGGACGCTTTTTTCCAAAGTGACCTCCAATTGCTACATATGTCAGAGGTTGCACGCCTCTGGAGCAACTAGGGGTTAAGTGTCTTGCTCAGGGACACATTGGTTGATGTATCGCAGTGGGAATTTAACCCAAAACCGTTATGCTGGAGATGGGGTTTCCCATCTGGCCACATATTTCCAAAATACGAATAGGAAACATCATTTTAGGCTCAGAAAGCACACATATCACTGACCATGTCTCTCTGCACTGGAGCCCTACAGTGCAGTGTGCTCTCCCCCTGATTTACTCTCTATACACTACTGACTGCCCCTCCAGGACCCCCTGTAAAGCTTATATCCAACAATGATGTGTCAGCTTACAGACATGATGTCAAGCAGCTGGCATCCTGGTGCAGCCACAACAACCTGTAACTAAATGCTCAGAAGACATTGGAGATGATTGCGGACTTCAGGAAGAGCCCCCCCTGAGCACCCTCCATCTGCCCTTAAAGACGATAGGCAAAGGTTCGAAGATAATAATCCCATTCTACAAGTATCAGACGTTCCACATTCCAGCACTCTTTAAATTTTCAGGAGTATCCTTCTAATACAGTAGCTTCCGTGGCAAAAGTTTGAGCTTAAAGTTCCAAATGCACTAAAAGCATCTGACACGCGCGTTTGGAAGTACACCCAAGGTTTTAAATGGCCAATACGCAACAAAAGCGTTAGTCTACTCTAGTCTGTTAGCTGTCTCACTGACTGTGATCATAGTTTATTGCTGTGAAACTGGCCACACCAGCTGTGAGAGCAGCATGATAGTTGTGTGTATACGCCACACAGATCCGCTCTACAAACAGCCTTCTATTTATTTTTGTTGATGGTGAAACACGAGGGGATGTTTATGATTGTGTGAATCAAGCTCATACTTCTGTGCACCTAAACCATTCAAAAATGTCACGGCAACTGAGTGAAAGTTTCTCTTAAAAGCCCAGTAATCATTGTGATGGCATTTACAAATGAGCTGAAAAAATGGGAAGGATTGATGCAGTGGAGGATGAGGAACAAGCACTATATCATACATATTTACAATAATTTTTAGTGACCTGCGCTGTCATTAAAAAAAACCCCTATCCGGCATCTGTTTTGTAAGTGCAGGGTCGGTCCCTCTGGTCATGTATCCATAATCTGGACTATAAACTTGTTCTGTAGCTTAAAGTCATTATAAAAAAAGTGAAATTGAATGAATGCAACTTAAATATTTCTTAATATAACAAATTAAATGTCCGTTATGGCACAAAAAGTACAATGCCTCTACTGATGGGGATCTGTAACATACAAAACCTTTGCCTAAATAGCGACCTTTTCTACAATACTGCTGGTTCTGTGGTGTTGGCGCTTAAAATCTGATGCCTGCAGTGCGCCATGGAAGCATCAAATGAGGCAGGTCAAATAAGGCAGGTCAAAAGAACTGCGTCAATTATCGCTTTCAGTGCGTTTGGGCCTTGATTTACAGCATACAACATATTTTTTCTTTTGATAGAGAGCAAAAAATAAAAGGTAGTCATCAATATATATAGCCTATTTCGTAATTATAACTTCTGTAATATATTTAAGTTTGGAAAAGTTGGGACCTTTACCTATCATCTTTAACATTCTTGGCTCAGTAGTCACCACTGGGACACACATTCAAGAATACACAATATCCCAGGATCTGAAGTGGGATGCAAAAATCAACACCACTGCAAAAGGCTGAAAGAGCATACTTCCTGCTTCTGGTAAGGTTAAACAGGACTCAGGACTTGGCCAGACTCAGCTGCATTATCCAGTTTGCTAAATCAATCATTGGTTGAAAGCTACCATATCTATGTTTCACCCCATTAACAATTAACAAATATATATATATATATATATATATATATATATATATATATATTTTAGATTTCTTTATTTAAAAAGGGACAGTGCACATTAATCAACATGAGTACAATGTCCAACATGTAAATGTGTTAGATTTAGCCGCACCGGCTAATTTTCATCTGCAGTCCACAAACCCCTTATTAACCTTAAGCCCTGCTATTGCTATTGCTTACAAAGAAATCTGTATATTCTGTTTGATAAGATCATTACTTACCCTAGCCCAGATTTTCTTTTTTTTTTTACACTCAGCCCAACCTAGTTTGCTAAAAAATCTAATGTGTTTCACATGGATTAATCATGCTGCTGCATCTGTATCCTTCATAACTTGGGCTGTTTAGGTTTAAACAAACAAGCACGTTTCTAACTGTGTGTTCAGGTGTGCCTGGATATTACAGAACTATGGGTCTTCATGTTGAGGTAAATTTCACAAACAGAAAAGTCAAATCCATAATTTAAAGTGTGTTCTCAGTCATCCAGGTCAGAGGATGCATTGAATTACTCAGCAAGAGCTAAATTGTCTTAAAATAACTTCAAAAAAAGACATCAGCAGTCCTCCATTTTAGTAAAAACATGACCAGTCTGGGTCAGTAAAATTGCAATTTCCATATTCCCTTGAATGCAGCAGTAGTGCAGGTGCAGATTGCAGTCCTCCCTCCCCCACCCAATGTCTCAACTGACCTGGTTGTGACCTCTGAAGCAGAGAGGCCCAGAGGAACAGACAGTTTGGCATGAATTCAGTTTGAGGTTATTTCCAAACAAAACCTCACGTTATTTTATGCTATACATGTTCAATAAAGACTAATGCATTAAATATGTATTCATTATATTTATAGTTATTTAAGAAATGATTAAGATATTTTAATACTTAAGTAACAGCTTACAACAGGCCATAGTATGTTGTGATAAAGGCACAACATATAGCAGGGCAGATAATGTTAGCCTAGCACAGACTTTTTGCACAGACTATTTCTTTTTACATAAAGCTAATGAAAAGGCAAACAATAACAAAAACTAACTTAACAATCGAGACAGAACTAGACAAGCAACTAACTGCTGGCGGCAGTGGTAGAAGAGCAACTCCTGTTTTCTGCTAGATTAAAATTGCTGTGTTTATCAATGAAGAAGGCTTTTAAGAGAGCATAGACAACAACTTCAATTCCTTTTAGTAAAGGGCTGTCTGATGGCAAAATAAAGCGGGGAAAATATTCTAAATATATACAGTATATAGATACTTCGCCAACCAACTCTGTTTCATGGCAGTGTGTGTGCAGATGAACAGCTTTTGTCCGTTGCACCAGCTATCAGTTTGTGTAATGTATCTCAAACTTGGAGTGATACTTGTTGTTCAAAGGAATTCTAATTATAGCTTTTGTATGTGGTTGTTATTATATCACTATTAAGAACCAGAACAAATCAGTTTGCTTGATTTGAGCAACTTTTTATAATATGGTTTTGATATTTTAGTTATGCCACCTCATTGCTGGACTATCATACCTGATATTCAAGCTCATTTGAAGGTTTGGTGCAGTTCAGCTTTATTGCTTGCCATCCATTCTCCTTTTTTCTCACCATGGATACTTCTGATGTTGCTTCAGATCTGCATCTTATCCCTACATTTCATTTACATATAGATAATATAGTATCTTATCCCTACATTTCATTTACATATAGATAATATAGTATAAGCTAACGATGATGAATATATTGTTACTTTTGTAATTAACTTTAAAAAGCTGTAAGGCCTAAAGGGAACTATGAATACAATTCTTAAAACTTTAAGCTCATGTATTAATAACAATACTCAAAACCCTATAATTTCTATGGTCCAGACGGCTTAAAGCTGCCTACACATAAAAGCCGGCAAAATCGCTCTCTGCTGGCCAATCCATTGAGAGCAGTGCCGCCCAACTAGGCGCTGCTCTACCCCTGGCATCATGCACCTCTCAGAATTGCCGAATTGCTCGCTTGCTCTCAGCACAATACATTTTTTTTCACTCAAATTCTAAATCAAACACGACATCTTAAAGGCCCCTTTCAGTGTATTTTAACATATTTATGGTATTTCATATTTTCATGACAATTTTGAGTAACAAGTGAGAGATTCTGTGTTGTTCTAATAATTGTCTCATTTGTGGTCTAATAAACACTGACTTTATCAAATTGGAAGTTTCTAATATATTATAGAAGAGTTTAGACCAAAGATTGGCGACGAGACACAACTGTTTTAGAACATTGCAGTTTCAGCAGTCTACAAACCAGCTAATGGTGTTGCTGCGACTCAGCTGGTCAAGTCTCCAGAGGCTGGTTTTAAAACGTTAGAGACGTCTTCCGTTTCAACAGAAGTCAGCTGGTCAAGTGAGCTTACAAACTATAGAAATAAAATGATCCATAATGCATTTATTTCTGTTACAAACTGTCAGCTGGTGGAAATGGCAGTTTTAGACGGTGGCTCAACGAGCGCTGCAACCAGGGTTTGTGGTGGAGCGAGTTAGAGAGAGATTGAAGAGAGGGAGCTGCGTTATAAAGTTGAGAATCAGAACTACAATATATGAAATATATTTTGATAAATGTTATGAACATGCAAGATAAAAATATGTATAACAATTATTATTAATTAATTTTGTATTGATGGGGAGAAAAATGTATTAATTTAGTATAAAAACAACCCAATTATAATGAAGAAATTAATTTCAAATAATGGCAAATATTTGTCTGCTTATATGCTAAAAACTTTCAGGGTTTGTAGCGTATGGTTTAAATTGTAGTCTTAAATTGAGCTAATGTTACCACATTTAAAAGAAAACACTGTTACACACAATCTGTCATGTTCAAGTCCCCATCCTGACCACGCCCATCCCCCACTCTGGCCATGCCTTTACCATGTGGCGAACATGAGGTGTGTTTAGGGGTCCCCTGCGTGTCCAGGCCCTCCCTTACATTAGGTGAGTTTGACATGGTGTGAACTCAAATATCAACTGAACAGATAAGAGCACGCTGACATGCACAAGCATATACAGATATTTTGATGAATGTTATGAATATTTATTATAATTATTAATTTTTGCTAATGAGGAAAAATGTATCCATTTAGTATGTACACTTGTCATTGGCTTAATTTTGAGGAAAAAAACTAACTAATAATAAATTAAAAAATAATTATTTTTATTTCAAGTTAAGCAAAAAAAGCATTTGTCTGCTTATATGCTGAAAGATTTATGGGTTCGTTTGGTTTCGATTGCGGTCTCAAATTGAGCTACTGACGCCGTTTAAAAGAAAATACTGTTACACACGTATGTCATGTTCAAGTCCCCATCCCGACCACGCCCATCCCCCACTCCGGCCATGTGGCAAGTGTGTGTGCCGGAGTCCCCATGGTGTCCAGCCCCTCCCCTCACGTAAGCTGTGAACTCTGCGTCAGATCTTCACTGCATGGACGAGAGCAGGCTGGAGTCATGGATCAGGGAGATGGTGAGTCTAAAATTGATTTTACTGCCATTTAAACCGTTTACAATTCTGTTTAAAATAGATTTGTACTGTTATCACATGTAAAGCAACTCTTATAGATTAATTTGAAAGTAAAATGTTAGAAGGCTAACTTATATCTTGTCAGCCAAATAAGTTAATGCTAGCTAGTTTAATGGCAGCTAACATTACAGTTTATAAACCAACACCATCTTAGTTTACAGTAAATTGTGCCGTCGTCGTGTCAAATGGAAACCTTAGTTTAGGACAGTAGCAGGTGTTGTTGTCAGGACCAGGTCAGCCATTTAGTAACGTGCACATGCCGTGACCTGTCGCCATTTTGCAACTTTTACCATACGTGTGTATGTGTGGGGTGGGGGGGGTTAAACAAAAGTATAAATCAAGAGAGATGGCTGCAGTAATGTTAAATGCACTGATACTGAGCTGAAATGAAGTGTGCTGCAACATGTGTCTTGTAGTCAGAATCAGATAGTGCTGTGTGTGGGGGTGGGGGTGGGGGGTGTTGAGTGAGAGGGAGTGGTGACTACAGAAGGAGAGGTGGCTGGGGAACTATTTTCTCCAGAGAGATAAATATATTGTACTTTTCCCATATAAAAACATCCTATCAGGTTTTCTGGACTAATATTTGAAAGTTTTGTGGTGTTATTTGGTTTATAAGCTTGTATTGTAATCTGCACATTTATTTATTACACATTGAGCATTAGTATGGCTTAAGAAAGATGTATAATGTTGAAAGCCCCTTTAGACTCAAAGTTTTCATTATTTCATCAGACCCAATTGAAAATATAAATTTTTGTTCATATTAATTTAGCGAAAATATGGACATACAGTGTTATACTACCTCTCTGATGGTGCATGTGACACGTACTGCCTAATCTACTGTTAATAAACTGGAGAAATGCAGCTAAAATGTGTGACTAATATGATATATGATATGACTTGCAGGAAGAAGATTTGACAACCATTCATGGTCACTGTGACAGCCCTTTCAATTCTTCAGGTCAGTAAAGTGATAATTAGGACAACTCGTAATATGAATTTGACTTAATGATCTCTTTTTTGGTTATTTTGCTGCTACACATTAAATGTCTGCTATAGAATGTTTGTTTGGAAATATTGTCATGGAAATCAGTGTTGGTTTGGTGCATGAGACTCAGAAAGTTGATGTGTTGCATGGCAAAGGCTCGATTTGTACGAGTATTCCACCTGCATTTTTGTTGATAAATCCAACTTTCTGAGTCTCATGCGGGGTTATCTCTGCCATTATAGAGCTTAGGGGCAGCGCCAAAGCGTATAAACATAAAAACAATTTGGACATCATCTGGACTGCAAACATAGACTGTATAGAAGCCGATGAACAGGAGGGGCTCCTGCTTGTTGTCTTCTGGACACGTGCTGTATGATGGACACAAACAGTGTCACAACCACACACACCATGCATGTTGCACACGCAGCCCCAGGTACAGCCCACACATTAGATAGTGTGTGGTGGAAAAAGAGAGGTGAAAAAGATAGGGACTTGTGTTTGTCTGTGAGTATAAAGTTAATAATCATTTGCATAATAGATGTGAATGTAGAATTTTAGTCTGTGTACAGTATATCTGTTGGTAATTGCTATAACTCCTCAAGACCAAAGCCAAGTTCCCGTGTCCTGCTTGCTACCTGCTGGTTTAAAGTGAAACGGTTAGCCAGCCCGGCACAGAGCTAGCGACAACTTTAGCTAAGGTTCACTCACCAACCGTGGGCTGACCTTTAAGGTGGACAAGCTATTCTCATTTTAGTGACAAGCTCCTCCAAGTTTTGCTTCTAATGATCTTTCCCTAGCTGCAACCAACAACAACTCGGCTAAGCTTTTGCAAAAATAACTGTTTAATGACATCACCAATATGCAAATGAATGTGTGACGTCATTGCACCTAAGCGCTCTGAAATCTCAGGAAAACCCTGTCATGCACTGTCACACATCAAACAATGCAATGTATGAAACATCCTCAACATTCTATGGCTGCCATCTTATAGTTTACCAAATGAGATTACCCTGATGCTCTATAACGTTTCAATTTGATCTATTTAAGTTCTGTTGTAAACATTTATCTCCTGTCATATCTTTACTAATGACTATAACCCCATTAACACTCTCTGACAGTGCCTTAAAGAAATAGATACTTGGATGTCACAGAACTTCCTCCAGCTTAACAAAAATAAAACTGAGATGGTAGTTTTTGGAAATGAGGAGGAAAGATGCAAACTTTCTACCTTGCTTTAAAGGAAGGGCTTAATAGCAAAGAAAGTGGTAAAAAAAAAAAACAACCTTGGTATCCTTAAATTTTAGCAGTCACATTAAAACAGTCATAAAATCATTATACCTTCATTTTAAAAATATCAATAAACTAAAAGAATATATTTCAAAGGAGGATCTTGAAAAAATCATACATACTTTCATTTCTAGTGGGATTGATTATTGCAATGTGCTGGACTCCCTAAAAAGACTTTAAAACCTCTCCAAATGGTACAGAATAGTGCAGCCAGGATCCTTACTAAAACAAAAAGAACAGATCATATTACGCCAGTCTTAAAGTCCTTACACTGGCTCCCAATTTAATACAGAATTGATTCTAAGGCTCTTCTGTTAGTTTTAAGACACTAAAGGGGATGGGACCTTCCATGGGAACTACCTGCATGACATATTCCAACAACATTCTCAACCAAGACACCTTAGATTAAAACATAAGCAACTACTACTGAAACCTACTGTCACAACAAAACAGGGGAAGCAGCTTTTAACCACTATGGTGTCGATCTTTGGACCAACTTCCAGAGAACATAAAAAAATCTGAACTTGGAAATTGAGATCGTCACTCATAGAAAACATTCTCAAAACCGTGATCTGAATGTAATAACACTAATTCACAAATGTGTAGATTTATTTTACCATAGATACAATGACAGTAGCAAATTTGTAATGCAACATTTACTGATTTTTATATATTATTATTATTTATATTAAATAATGATGGGTAAATGTTGCATTACAAGTTTGCAGCTATCATTGTATCTGTAAAAATCAATCTACACATTTGTGAAATTCTTTTGTGTGAATATTTTTCAATAGGTGGACCATTTTCTCTCACGTTTTGCACCATATTTACCTTCATAGTTATAAATTACTCATGGCAAGGCAGAAATATTAGCTATTTGTTTAAATGTTGTTTTCCTGTGTATGTATTTTTAAAGTGGAAAATGTAAACAGTCCAACAGCTACCTGTAATGACTGCCTATAACTGCACCCTCAATAATAATGTGATCATCAGCTACAAGTTTATGAGAAAAGTTCAGCAGCATCATAATTCAATTAAATTTTATTTATAGTATCAAATCATAACAAGAGTTATCTCGAGACACTTTACAGATTAGATCTAGACCACACTCTATAATTTACAAAGCCCCAACAATTCCGAAAGAGCAAGCAGTTCGACAGTGGCGAGGAAAACTCCCTCTTAGGAAGAAACCTCGAACAGCACCATAAGAAGAGCTTTAGCTAGTAACATTAGCATTATGTTTTATTATACTTAGCAACTGTAATCATTCAGTCACAGCATTCTTGCCATAGGCCCTCATACATGTTATCGGTTCATTATGGCTGCTGCTTAAACTCACGCCCGTAAGTTAACTAGCCTGCAACACAAATCAAACATAGCTTACCTTTCTGTCATGCCAATGTAAACTTCCTACTTTTTAAGCAAACACACCTAGCAATCCCTTCCTCTCTCTGCATCATGTTTTTATTGAACAACATGGCATCATAACTGGCTTAAGTGGGCCATTGCAGGATGATCCAGTATTTAGCCTGAGTCGTAGGTTTCATATTTTTTCCAAGTAAGGTTTTGCTTTGTGTAAGTCATTGTATTATAGATTTTGTTTTATAAAATCACAGAGTTGTACATAATCTCAAGTAATAATAAGCCTACATGAATCCCACCATAATATGTCACATTTTCATCATTAGGTTAATCTGGAAAAAAATGTTTGTTAGGCTTTATCCATCATCATCATCAGTGTCAAAGATTACAGCTTTTAAAAGGTCACCAAAAGGTTGAGTAGAGTCAGTCAGTTTAGCAGGTTATACTAGGTACGTTAGATGTGGTGTATAGTAATACTAATATGGAATGTAGTGGGAGAGGAATTCTAAAATCAATTAGTTTTAACAGAAAAATTATCAATAAGTAAATGGCATACATTTAGTTTATCTAACAACAATAATTGTTTTTTTTTTTGTATTTGATCCCCAGGAAATGGACCAGAGCTCTTCTGACTCTACAGTGATCCTTGAACTAAGTT